>NC_073309.1:62704701-62852201 GCF_027595985.1 Sorex araneus | reverse complement strand
TAATATGTTCTTTCTGATTTATTCAGTGGTAATCACTCCTGTGTGGAAAAGTTAGAAGGAATAGTCGCACTGTAATACTGTATCACTGTCATCCCATTGCTCGTCAATTAGCTCGAACAGTTACCAGTAACATCTCCATTGTGAGACTTGTTGTTACTGTTTTTGGCATATCTACTATGTCATGGGAAGCTTACCAGGCTCTGCCGTGTGCGAGGGATACTCTCGGTAGCTTGCCGGGCTCTCCAAGAGGGATGGAGGAATTGAACCCAAGTCAGCCGTGCACAAGGGAAATGCCCTACCCACTGTGCTATCACTCCAGCAACAAATATTATAATGAATATGCAGAGTCTAACATTAGTAATATTCTTTTCATAATAGGAAAATTGGGCTGTCATAGAGATATCTTACATTTTAGTGCACATGCCCAGGATGTGTGATGCCCTATAATTTATCTCAGCTCTTCACGAGTTCCAGAACATCAGAATTCAGGTTTCCCAGTACAAACAGCACCAGGCCAGAATACAGCACTGACTACCTATAACCAGGGTCAAGTCACTGGATATGTCCATTTCCTTCCCTCAGCTAGTGGGTAGGTTCCCTGTTTAAAAATATTTAAATACGACAATGATAGTTGGACATGATCACTCTCAACAGGAACTGAGTGCTGAAAGGTAAAGGGATATATATGAAACCTTTCAGTACCTATATTGAAGACCATGATGCTTGAAAGCAGAGAAAGAGAGAGAGAGAAGTCATAGATGTAGGTTGGAGGGTTGAAGGTGGAGGGAGGGAAAATGGGGACATAAGATGGTAGGAGATATATAATGGTGAAGGGATGCTGTTGAAAGATTGTACCAAAGACTAAAACCCAATCATGCACAATTATGTAACTCTGTTGCTCATGGTGATTCAATATTTTTTTTTTAATTTAAATTTAAATTCATAAAATTTAAATAAAATTTAAATGTTTCTGTCTTGATTGAGGCAACATTGGTTTACATGATCTAAATGATTTAGGTCTAAATTTCATACTTCTCCAAAATAGCATTGGAATATTTGAAAAAGTAAATTATAGACCAACTCCAAAACCTGAAATATAGCATGTCTGTATAGTAGACATGGTACTTTATGGAGAGTGAAATCTGCTGAAGGCAAATGATACTGAAAATCAGATCAGAATTTTAATATCAGGGATACAGAAACTTTATGAGTGTTGAATAAGAGTTCTTAGCTAAACCTATTGTGAGAGAAGACAAACATCTTCAAGATCTTCTATGAGTGCAGTGATTAATGGAAGATGGGTTAGAAATGCATACCTGGCTTATATTCACCTGATGATGAATGATACTCTGCAGTTATTCCACTAACAAATTTATAATTGGGCTAGATATACTTAGCAGTTGGTTAAACTATCACATAGGTTTCTTGACCTTATCTAATAAGAACAATTAAATAGGAAGATCAAGTGGAAGCTAATGATTCTAAACCTGCCAAGACTATAAATAAAACTTCCTCCTGTCAAGAATATAACATAATTTTGTAGGTGGCCAGTGTGTTTCCATTTTACCTTATTTAGTTTCTGTAAAAACAAATGTGTTCTGTGGTCTACTGAATGTTTAGATAGTAGCTACCACACTCACTTTAATATTCTTGCTGCAATAGTTATGATATAATTTTAAAAATGTCTTATTTACTGGTTCTTTGGCTACTCAGATCCTAGATATGGCATACAATGTTACTATTAATGTACCTGATATCTTTAGATGCACTAATTCCTAAAATTAGGCATGTAAATCAACAATTTATTTACCATTCAAAATGATGCATTGAACATTAGACTCCCAAAGGTTCAGAAGTAACAAAATTATATTCAGGTGGTCAAGATTCCACTAAAGGCCATATTTTAGATCAGATTTGGGTCTAATAAAACTTTTCCTGTAATCAACATTTGGAGAGATAAAAATTGTCCTTGGACAAAGAAAAAGATAGATAGATAGATAGATAGATAGATAGATAGATAGATAGATAGATAGATAGATAGATAGCCTTTTATAACAAGTCTCATAATAGAGACGTTACCGGTGCTTGCTTGAGCAAATCGATGAGCAAAGGGATGACAGTGATACAGTGATACAGTGATCCATCTTAGAGACTGTGATCCCAATATTGTAGAAAATTTGGATAAAATAAAAATAAAAACAATAAAAGCATTACTTGGGGGCTGGAGCAATAGCACAGCGGGTAGGGCATTTGTCTTGCTTGCAGCTGACCTGGGTTCGAATCCCAGCATCCTATATGGTCTCCCAAGCACCGCTAGGAGTAATTCCAGAGTGCAGAGCCAGTAGTAACCCCTGAGGATTGCCAGATGTGACCCAAAAAGCAAAAAATAAAATAAAATAAAAAATACAAAACGTTACTGATTCTTAGTTATAGTAAATGTTGTACAGTTAGACTGCGGGAAATTTCAAAAACCAACCTTTTGTTTATGGCTATAATGACATCAGAAACAGAATTCACAACTTAAAATGTGTAAATTCAGTTTAGTCATACTGTTTCTCCAGATAAATGATATTAACTTATTAGAACTTATTTTCTTTAGATAGAATATTTATTTAATTATTAATATGTTGGGGACCTTCCCAGCAGTGCTCAGAAGGCCCCAAGTCCATCTCTTGCAATACTCAGTCATCTGGGACAGTGATTCAACCCCAGGGTCTGAGCATTCAGTACTCCCTGGACCATGCAGTGCCAGAGACAAGCAAAGGCACATCCAGCCATGCTCAGGGGCCCAGCACCACACTCAGTGATGATCAATTTCTTCTCAGATACACTGAATCACTGAACAATGTCCAGGTGGCCACAGCATGCCAGGGTTTAAACCCAAGTGAACTATCTCTAGAACTCAAGGCTGGTTATTTAAAATATAGGGCAAAGGGCAATTTATTGATTTGGTGGCACATCATGTAGACAACCTCTTTGATTGTCATGATATTCAATGATACTGTTCTTGTTATGATTAAAGATCTCTCTCCACATTCATAGTGCACCTGTAAAGGAATAGGATGACTTCTTAGACGGACTCTATTGGCTATCTTTTATGCTCATATTTACCAGCTATAATAATGAAGCAATTCTGGGGCTGGAGCGATAGCACAGCAGGGAGGGCATTTGCCTTGCACGCAGTCAATCCGGATTCAATTCCTAGCATCCCATATGGTGTCCCCTGAGCACTGCCAGGAATAATTCCTGATTGCAGAACCAGGAATAATCCCTGCGCATCACCTGACCTGTGTGACCCAAACAGCAAAAAAAATTTTTAAAAAGCAATGCTGACATTATTCCCTAGTTAAACAACTAATTCTCTAAATTATACAGAAGGAGTGCACTTTTGTAATTTCATTGCAAGTTTTTTTATTGTCTTCCATAACACTCTGCTTACATATTGGGAGTTCAATATTTTTAAATAACATGTTTAAGGAACTAGAAAAAAATAAACAAAAGGTCTCTGTTGACATACCAGGTGGAGGTATTTATAGACATATTAAGATTTGTAGAAGAACACTTCCTAAATGTGTCCCATTTAATATTTAAATAGCTATTTTAAATATGAGTCCACAGATATGATTTCTAATGATTACAAGCTCTTTTTTCAGCTTATTCTAAAAAGCAACTGTTATATAAAAGAAAATAATTTTCATTCTGTCACCAGCTTACTAATCAAATGTCAGTCCCTTCTCAAAATGTTCTGTTTGATGAACAAGGCCACCCCAGTGAATATAAGTGCAGATGTTTATCAGAGTTGGCAATCCACTGGTTTCAAGGCTTATGATTGGGCAAGTTGGAGGAAAACATGACACTCCAGTAAAACTCAAGTGAAAGGAAGTTTCTAAAATACTTTTGAAAGATGCTCATATAAGAAAAACAAGTTGTGAAGCCACATTTTCTTAAAAATGAGTGCTATAGTTTGTTACTCAGAAATCATGCTGCAATTAATTTTAGCTCTATATGGCCATCCTATCCTTTAAAGAAAACTGTGACTTTTATCTCTTTAATACCCTTACATATTTAGTTTCAAATTAACTTTAGTTTCAAATTTACTAAACTTTACTTCTCAGTTTGCAGTAAGGTAAATATTTACATCTTCCCTCAACAGATGAATTTTCAGAAAGCAAGTTTAATCAATAAAGTTTTCAGGACACTCAAATGCACATTAGGATAAAAAATTTTATCAGTATTGAGACATTTTTTGGATGAAGCAAATAAATTTATGATTTTTTTAAATTATCTATCTGTATTAAACACAAATGTATTCTGCGTTTTATTAATTGCTTAAAAATACAAAGCCTTCTTGAGTATACAGAAACTCAAGGCAATATGGGAAAGTCACTACAGAAAATGTTTTTATATTTAAGACATGATGATTAGTTTTACATCATAATATGTGGGGCTGGAGAGATAGCACAGTGGGTAGGGCGTTTTCCTTGCACTCGACCGACCCCGGTTCAATTCCTCCACCTCCCTCAGGGAGCCCGGCAAGCTACCGAGAGTATCTCGCCCACATGGCAGAGCCTGGCAAGCTCCCCGTGTCGTATTAGATATGCCAAAAAGAGTAACAAGTCTCACAGTGGAGATGTTACTGGTGCCCACTGGAGCAAATCGATGAGCAATGGAATGACAGTGACAATATGTGGGGACATTACTCATTATTTGTGAACTTGGTAAATTACTTGAAAGACACACCCCCTTCTCTCTGAAATTCTGTTAATAACATCTAAGAAAATTAATCAGATAGACTTCTATTTTGGTTACAGGAAAGAAAGGAACAGACCATGCTGTGTTGATATCAAGCAATGTCAGATACCTGAATTAATATATATTCAATTTGGAAACAGTGTGGGTGTAATAGTACACAATAATAGATTTTTCTACTTTTATCTTTTACTGTTCACGTGGTATTTGATGAAAACCATAGTAATTCTTTAGAAAAGTCACTGTGCTCTTAAATCACATAACATTTTCATTGCCTATCTCAACTAATATTTTTTGTGTTTTTGAGACACTATCATCATAAAACCTAAAAAAAGTACTTGCAAATTTTGCAACTGTTAAAACTGAACATGGTTTTGACTAGCAACTGTTCCTTATAATATTCTCTATGCCAGATTAATTCCTTAGTTAACATAATTGAGAGAAGTGAAATATGCAAAGAAATCATTAAAAGGAAGCATTTTTCACAAACTGTAATTAAATAGATTGGGTGTCTGGAATAAATTAAGAACTTAGTAAATGAAAATCAGTATAAAATAAAGAGACACAATAGAATTCCAATCGTTTAATAAAAAAGATAAATACCAATGTTTTTATATCCTGTTTATATTTATGACCATATTTTCATTCATGTGAATTGCCCGTGGAACACTTCAACACAATGAAAACTGACTAACTAGCTTAATCAAATTCTGCACAGGAAGATATCACTTGACAAAGATTACATATTTTTAAGGAATATACCTAAGCCATTTGTGCTGAGGTAGAACAGCTATGCAGATGGAACAAAGGTGGTTAGATTCTAAGAATATTACCTTTTTTCCTCTTTTTTTTTAATTAAGTCACCGTGAGATACAGACTTACAAACTTTCATTACACTTTAGTCATACAATGACCAAGCACCCATCCTTCCATTCTGTACAACCAATGTTCCCAGGAACCCATTCTGCCATCCCTGCCCCTTCTCACCGCCCTGCCTTGGTGCCAGGCACATTCCCTCTTACTCTCTTCTCCTTTTGGGTGTTACAGTTTGCAATAAAGGTACTAAGAGGCTATCATGTTGGTCATAATGTCAATATATAAATGATACCCATAGAAATGTTGTGTTGTTGTAAGTAAAGGAAAATAGTTTTCTCAAAACAAATTTGCAAAGAGAAATATAGACACAGGTTCGAGAGAGAAAATGGGCCCACATAATTATTAAGCTCATTTCCTAAAAGTTAGAACTGCGGTCTAGTACTTAGTTTGAGCTTTTCTCTGTTTTAGTAGAATGCAAACAAAAAATGCCTGAAATTTACATTGCTTCCATTACTATTTTAAAATTCTGTTTTACTAAAAGGTAATCAAAAGGTATACCTCTTGATTACATGCCTTTTGAGAAAGTCTATATATTGTGGTTTCTTATAAAGAAACATTACTCAGATATTAAATTTTGTAATGGTTTTATAAGTCTACTAGTCCTCTACTTTCTTTATCATAAACATGTACCTCTTTGTAATAGAAGTCATGTATAATTGTGGCATGACTAAGAATGATATTCTATTGCATTACTTCTCTAGAAATGTCAAAGTATTTTTGAAATCATGCCACACATGACACATAAAATTATCAGCAATGATGCAGAGAACTTAAGATTTATTTCATGGGTATCAATAAATATATATAATTTAGGGAAATTATTTCCTTTATTCTAATAATAAAACTTTTATTTCCAGTAGTTTTTGGAGAATATTTATCTATGTACACTGTTACATGAGTCATTGTTTCTTACTATCCAGTAAATATCGTAGATGATTTAGTTCCTCTAATTGAGGACATTAGCACTGTAGCCCTGTCTTCTTGTTGTTCATCGATTTGCTCAAGTGGGCACCAGTAACGTCTCCATTGTGAGACTTGTTGTTACTGTTTTTGGCATATCGAATACGCCATGGATATTTTGCCAGGCTCTGCCGTGCGGGCAAGATACTCTCGGTAGCTTGCCGGGCTCTCCAAGAGGGATGAAGGAATCGAACCTGGGTAAGCCCCATGCAAGGCAAACGCCCTACCTGCTGTGCTGTCACTCCGCCTATTGAGGACATTAATGTTCCTTAAATTGTCCTGTTAAATGCATTGATTTTGAGTACATATAAATAAAAAATACAGTATCTATCTCTCTATGAAAAAATATCTTATTGTCAACGTTTAATAATTTTAATTCAAAGAAAAATATCACTATCTTTCTCGTGATCATACTATCAAGTTATAACAGGTGAATAACCTTACTATATATTGAATTCGGGCTTTTAGATTAGATTGGTCACTTATTATAAGAAAATAGCCAACATGGCGCTTGCTATTGGGTGTTCAAGTGCTTCAGAATTCTGCATGTTTTTAAGTGAAATTACTTGTAATGGCAATAAAAACTCAGTTAATTTATATTCATATGGTGACTAGTAGTCAACACATTACTGTGCTATTTATATTTAAGCCATGGCACTACAGAATATTTAAAGCTATTTTGGCATTTATTGTTCATCTCTATTAAAGTCCTTAAGCTTTAAAATACTATGAAGACTACCTGAGGAGAGTTCTTGCTCACTTTAGAAACTTCCAGTGAAATATGCATATGACATAATGGCACCTGAGAGGAAGACTCGAGAATCCTGAGCTTTAGTATCATTAAAAATCCCTTTCTCATTAATTCCATTTTCTTTTGTAAAAATGTTCCCACACTGCTAGAATAATCGGCCTTTCAAATTTATGAGCTATTTTTATGTGAGTATTGTCTTAAAAGATAAAGCACCTTGATCAATTGCCAGGTATCTCTTCCGAGCTTCTTTCAACACCTCGTTAATCCAGCACATTAAATTATTTTTAATTGAGTAATTGCATTACCACAGATTTTTTTTTTATGAAATGAGAAAACTTTTCAGAGATCTTCTAAAAAGAACAGACATAAGAATTTATATGGGTAGAACCTACTGGAAGCTTCTCCTATCTGTTTGGAACAATAATAGCAAAACAGAGAAGCATAATAAGCTGACCTCTTTCCTAGGAAACACAGTCTCTAATTTCCAAAGAAGTTTCAGTTGATGGTTATTTATTAATAACTTCAAATGTGGTTTTTTGATCTCAAACCAATCAAAAACATTGTTAAGAATATCATTAGAATTTCACTTCACACATAAAAATAATATATATTCTCTCATTTTATTTCATATATTCTTACTCTGTTTTAAAAGCAAAGTAGAACAAAACAAATCATCCTATACTTGCAGAAAAATACAAATTTTTTGGCCTGAATTTTTTGTCAGCATTAAGACAGTCTTAAAGGTATAAAATTACCACATGAAAATTCTAGAATAATAAACACAGTGATTAAATTAGTATTCATGAAGTATAGAAACTTTTATAATTTAGTTCTAAAACTGAAATTTCAGTTGTTTTTAGTTCATTATTTGGCAGAAATCTGTTCATTGAGAGAACAAAAATGTAAAACTATCAGTTGGGCAAATAAAATAAAACTGGAAGGTCACTGTTTTGCCAATAAAATTCTAAATAAATTTTTGCAACTATTTTAGATATTGAAAGATATAGGAGTAAATTTTTTAACTTCAAAAAAATTTTGAAAAGTATAGAAACATAAAGGAGAGGCTATAATAAGGGAGTTGTAATAGAATTTTGTGTTACTAATAATAAAAATTAGTTCTTACTGTATTAGTTGGTAACTTTTAGAATTTCATCCATTAGATAAGTTTTTCATCCAGGCAGATAAGTTTTGTGGTTGTTTGTTTGGGGGCTACACCCAGCATTGCTCAGGGGTTTACTCCTGGCTATGCATATAGGAATCATCCCTGGCAGTGAATGGGTGAACCATACGTCTTGCCCAGGACTGGACCCAGATTGGCCATGTGCAAGGCAAATTCTCTACCCGCTCTGAGCCTTTAAGAGGACTTTTAATCCAGACAATAACAGGGGAAATCTACAAATGCCAACTGACGTGGATGGGATTGTTCACTATCTTCTGTGGAAGCAAAATGTAGATGTCCTTTGATATTTCAAAGAAGGGCTTACTTCAAGCTCTGTGCTCAGGAATCATTGCTAGAAGTGCTCACAGTGATTGGATTGAAGCTAGGTAGGGCTGGTGCAAAGCAAACATGTTAAACTTTGTTGCAATCTAAATGTTTGGTTTAAGAAATCCCAATTAAGGAGCTGGAGCAATAGCAGAGAACATAAAGTACTTGCTTTGGATGGAGCTGACCTGACTGATTTGGGTACCATGTATGGTCCCCAAGTACCACCATGAGTGATTCCTGAGCACAGAGCAAGGAATATGCCCTGAGCACCACCAGGTGGGACCCAAAACAAAAAAATGAAAAAAGAGAGACAGAAAATGAGGGGGAAAAAGACAGAGAGACAGAGGAAGAGGGAGACAGAGACAGACAGAGAGACAGAGAAACAGAGAAGAAAAAAGGAAGGAAGGAAGGAAGGAAGGAAGGAAGGAAGGAAGGAAGGAAGGAAGGAAGGAAGGAAGGAAGGAAGGAAGGAAGGAAGGAAGGAAGGAAGGAGGGAGGGACGAAGGGAAGGAGGGAAGGAAGGAGGGAGGGCGGGAAGGAGGGAAGGAGGGAAAGAGGGACAGAAGGAGGGAGGGAAGGAGGAAGGGAGGGAGGGAAGGAGGGATGGAGGGAGGGGGAAATGGTGATGGAATTGAAATGGTTGTTGGACCTGATAGTTAGTACAGTGGACAGTGGTTAGGACACTTGCTTTGAATGTAGTTAACCAGGATTTGATCCATGGATGATCCACATAGGTGTGATCCTTAAATTCATAGTCAGGAGTAATCCTGTGAGGAGTGATCCTTAAATTCATAGCCAGAAGTAACCCTAAGCACCTCCAGAAGTGCCTCCAAACAAAACAAAATAAAGTCAATGTAAAAATTATCTATTTATCACCTATCAATCTATCTAATCATCTATCTATCTATCTATCTATCTATCTATCTATCTATCTATCTATCATCTATCTATCTATCTATCTATCTATCTATCTATCTATCTATCTATCTATCTATCTATCTATCTACCATCTCTCAAGTAGTTCTAGAAATTCTTTTTGCAGCATTTCTGTGTTTGTAAATGTGCTCTGAGTGATACCCAGGTGATAGAATCCCACCCAGCAAACTCCGGCAAACTGGACAGCAAGTTGGTGCTAGGACTGGAGGTTTGCTTGGGTTCTGCAGTGCAGAAAGGCTTGGAGCATGACAGGTCTGTACCTGTGCTGTCTCAGACACTGTTGCAAAGCAATTTAAGTTATTAAATTACCATGCTGAAAGAGTATTTGAATATAAACTAAATCTCAGTTAAGCATCATAAACTGATGGATTATTTTGTTAACCAATACAGTGAAGTTGATGTCAAGTTTAAATTTAATGGAAAGAAAAATAAAGATATTTTATGATGTGTTAAAGTGAACAACTTTATAAATGACTATGGTTAGTTTTATGTAATTCCAATTTTTTTCAAATCTATGAGCTTTAAATATAGTCAATTTAATTAAAACTTTCTCTATTAAGAGTGAAGCAAACATTATTTCAAAATACTAATCTTGGGGCTGGAGCAATAGCACAGTGGATAGGTCATTTGACTTGCACGCAGCCGATCCAAGCTCGATTCCCAGCATTCCATATGGTCCCCTGAGCACTGCCAGGGGTAATTCTGGAGTGCAGAGCCAGGAGTAACCCCTGTGCATCGTTGGGTGTGACCCAAAAAGCAAGAAGAAAAAAAACTAATCCTTAGGTATCACAGTGAAATAATGTTTATCATCTCAAAAGACAAGTATTTAAAAACTTTTATTAGTATTTTTTCAGGTAAAATAATAGTCAATTGAATTTTCTAAGTGTAATATTGCTCTATTGTTTCAGAGAAGACCAATCCTTTTTAACATTGCTTTCAGCAAACCCTAAAGTGAAGGAAGACCTAGTCATCACATCTTCATTTGTGGAAATTTGTTTTACACTAGATGAAGTCATTAAAATACATATTTGTGGGAAGTTTTTTGTTGTTGCTGTTTTTACATTTCAGCTATGCGTATACCTTTCAGGAAATACAGTCACTATAATTGATGTTCTAGCTATTTGTTATATGAAATGGGTTATAGATTTAGAAATAATATGTATTTTCAGAAACATATATATATATATATACATATATATATATATATATATATATATATATATCCAGTGTTGCTCAGGGGTTACTCCTGGCTCTGCACTCATCTGCACTCAGGAATTATACTGGCGCTGCTTGGGGGACCATATGGGATACCGGGAATTGAACCCAGGCCGGCCACATGCAAGGCAAATGCCCTACCTGCTCTACTATCACTCCGGCCCCAAATTTTTTTTGAGGAGAAAAATGTGAGGTTGAGTTTTTCTAGGTAAAGAAAATAATTTTAAAGAATACAAATGTGTTTTCTCCAGTATCTCTAGTCAAAAGTATATAGTTTTCAAAGTTTAGATCAAATGCTAATCTTTTGGTTTGCTTATTTGCTCAGGGATCACTCCTGGCAGGGCTCAGGGGACCATACTGGGTTCTGGGTACAAACCCTATCCACTGAACTCTCTCCAGCCCCATCAAGTGCTAATCTTAAAGATTAGTTTTTGATTTCTTCCCTTCAAGAGAAGACAGGAATGCAACATAAACAATCCTAAAACAAAAATTATTCTCAACAATTAGAAATCAGTATGTTGGAATAACATGAATAAACAAAAATAAATTATAAAATCATAAAGCTGGACAAATAAAGCAAGTGCAGGAAATATAAGTAATATTATTTGCTTTTAATATTAACAAATTTTTACTTAACTCAACATTTAAAGTTCTAAAATTATTTTGCCATTTGAATAGGTATAGTACAAAATACAAACACTGCATGATAATTTAAAACTCATATGTAAGGTTTTAATTATCTGTGCCGAGGAAAAAGGAGATTATATTTGTTAGATGAAAATAAATTCAGAAGCTTTTACTATTTATGTAATCAATTTATTAGCTATTAAAATTATTTCAGCTTAATATGGCATATATTTAAGATTCAATAATCAGTAGTTGTAAGAATATTTATATTGGTAATCTACATAGGTCCTATATGTGTTAGAAGTGTTTATTTTCAGAGTACTTTGTGTACTCTGTAAAGAAGTATATGTTGCAGGCACATAAAAATGTATCTCAGACAACAAATACTAAAACAACCCAGTGTATCAAATGAGACACAGACATAAGCATATACATATATAAACATACATATGAAGCAGATAGAATTTAACAAAAAGTAAATAAATATAACAAATTATAGCATAATAATGTGTAAATTAGAATTTGTCATTTTTATCAAAGAATAATAGGATTATTAGAAATACTATTGAGAAATTAAATACATAGTTTTAATTTTATTATCATTCAACTGTGAAGTTATGACTGAAAACTGAAAAATATTAAAAAACCAATGTAATTTTAATGATCAGTAATATAACGTGTAGAGAGCCATTAGGGATGATTTGGGGAGAGTTGTATTGGGCCAGGTCTAACTGTCTTCAGGGCTCAGTCCTGGCTTTATGTTTAGGGACAATTTCTGGAAGTACTCAGGACACCATGTACACTGCTGAGGATTAAAGTCGAATGGTACAAAGCAAGAACCTTAGCCACTGTATTGCCTCTTAAGCCCCTATAGGGTAATTTCTATAATATATATTTGATCATTATTAATTATACAATATATTATTATATCTTATATAATTACATATTTGTACAATCTTATGTGTGGATCTGTATCATATTAATATTTTATATAAATGCATGTTATATATGATTATATCATAAATAATATAATCTATACTATTATATTGTATTTTATATTATATTTTTTATATTACACATCATATGTATTTGGAAAGCTTTATATTGATAGATCAACATTAATTTTGTTTTTCTTAATTTCCATATTGAAGTTGATTATGCAGCTAAACACTGAGTTGGATTGATTAAATCATAAGTCATTTAGCTATTTTCCCTACAAAAGAACAATTAATTGCCTGTTTTTTTTTATTCTGGGACAGTACCTGATTTTATTTATCATGTTAGCCATAAGTTCAAGAAATTCTCTCTTGAAAGTAAGATTTTCTGCATCTCATGAAATATAAATTTCAGTTTTAGATCTCAGTCACTTCAATTAGGTAAAGATTTTTTTCTTACTACTTCTTTAAAAAACTACTACTCAGTCTTACATCCTACAAGATCACTGTGAAAAAAAGAACAAATTGGTAATATGGCAATAGATTAAATGCTTTTATTTTCAACATATACACACACTTAGAAATTTCAGATAAATTATGGGAGAATAGGAAGATTAGTCATATCAACTTCAAAATGAAATGATTTAGATTTTCAATTGATACACTTAAGAAAACTGTCAGAAAAATTATGGAAGAAGAAAAAAACAAGCTACTTAATGATAAACTGGTTAAGATTTAAATACACATTTAAAAATAATTATTGATAGTACATAAGTTCATAATCAATAGCATTTATTATTAAAAAATTAAACCATTTAATTTATTAAAAATTAATATATCACGGCTTTATTAATTTATTAAAATTAATATATATTAATATATCACGGCTCCTCCAGAATCACCAAAATTGTAAAATACTGACTATAAGTTGATCAAACCGAATGTTAATATGCCTTAGAATAAATGACTTTTCATACAATGTTGGTAAAGCATAAAGAACTACAATCAATTGGTAAAATAGTTTAGAAGGTATTTTAATGTTCAATTTATACTTGTCAAATTAACCTTGTACTTCACTCAGTACATGTACATACAAACCACCTTATAGGATAAGCCATTTTATTTGTTTTATTTAAAATGAGATGCAATTCAGAGTTCTCAGATTTAACAGAGCAGTCTAAAATTAATATACAAAAAGAAGATAATTAGAATTGTCAAGAGGTTTTGTGTAAGGCCTAGGAAATATACTTTAAAATACAGTTACATGAAATTCAAATTTTACTGAGCATTCCGTAAAACTCTTTAACTGTATCCTACAAACCGTTAAGGACCCTATGTCCACTTATAACTAAGCAAATACTTTTAGTTGTATTTAATTGACTGCTACTTGAAAATAAAAAAACAAATGGATTCTGAAACCTTCAGTAGCATGGCTAGAACCCAAAGTAATTATAGAATTAAATTAAATTTCTCATACAGTATAGTATACCACTATACTGTATGAGAAACAGACAGGTAATGCAGGGCTAAAGGCATATGGCTTGCATGTAGCTGACCAGACACCATTAGAAACCAGACACCATTCAGTTTCCTGAGCATTTAGCATATCGGGGTCAAGTAGGGGTCATTCGAATAATCCCCAGCATTGGCACTGCAAGGCCTGACAGCACCAGGGAGATCTTCAGATCTATGAATCATTGACCAGGCTGGTTGAGAATCCTTGATGGGGTGCTCCAGTCTCCTGAGCACTGATTGGGAAACCCTGTCAAAGATTCTTATGTTTGGGGGGAGAACTAGTATAGGAGGTACGGGGTTGCTTTCTATGTGACTGACCTAGGTTCAATAAGAATCATCCAGTATGTTTCCCCTAGCACCTCCAAGAATAACTCCTGAGTAGGGAGCCAGTAGTAACCCCTGAGTATCACTGAGCATGACCCAACGAACGCTGTAGCACTGTAACACTGTCATCCTGTTGTTCATGGATTTGCTCAGGCGGGCACCAGTAACATCTCCATTGTGAGACTTACTGTTACTGTTTTTGGCATATCAAATACACCACAGGTAGCTTGCCAGGCTCTGCCGTGTGGGCAGGATACTCTGGGTAGCTTGCCAGGCTCTCCGAGAGGGATGGAGGAATCGAACCCGGGTTGGCAGCATGCAAGGCAAATGCCCTACCCACTGTGCTATCTCTCCAGTCCAACCCAACGAACAAAGAAAACAAAATTTTGTTAGTTGATAATATTTACTAAATCAGAAAGGTGCGAGTAGAAAGACTCCTGAGTGACGATCAACATTGTGGGTTTGCCTGTCATAAGAGTGATGGTTGTTAGTTATCCCTGGGAAGCTGTCTGTTGGCTGTCAGAAATGCACTAGGGGACAGAGAGACTAGAGTCTCTCATATAAAAGTATGGCACTTAAAAAAGTACAATCGAAACAACATCTGCACATGTATGTTCATCGCAGCACTGTTTACAATAACCAGAATCTGGAAAAAACCCGAATGCCCCAGAACGGATGACTGGTTGAGGAAACTTTGGTACATCTATACAATGGAATACTATGCAGCTATTAGAAAAAAGGAGGTCAAGAATTTTGTAGTTAAGTGGATGGGCATGAAAAGTTTCATGCTGAGTGAAATGAGTCAGAAAGAGAGAGACAGACATAGAAAGATTGCAGTCATCTATGGTATATAGAATAACAGAGTGGGAGACTAACACCCAAGAACTGTAGAAATAAGTACCAGGAGGTTGACTCCATGGCTTCGAGGCTGGCCTCACGTTCCGGGGAAAGGTCAACTCAGAGAAGCGATCACCAACTACATTGTAGTCGAAGGCCATGTGGGGGAAGGGAGTTTCGGGCTGAATGAGGGCTAGAGACTGAGCACAGCGGCCACTCAACACCTTTATTGCAAACCACAACAGCTAATTAGAGAGAGAAAACAGAAGGGAATGCCTTGCCACAGTGGCAGGGTGGGGTGGGGGGGAGATGGGATTGGGGAGGGTGGGAGGGACACTGGGTTTACGGGTGGTGGAGAATGGGCACTGGTGAAGGGATGGGTTCCCAAACTTTGTATGAGGGAAGTATAAGCACAAAAGTGTATAAATCTGTAACTGTACCCTCACGGTGATTCTCTAATTAAAAATAAATAAATTTAAAAAAAAATGTTGAAACATATTGGAGTCATAGGGCTTGCCAGTGACTCGTTCATGGAGTGTTAGAATTGTGAGTCCTGGGGCTGGAGCAATGGCACAGCGGGTAGGGCATTTGCCTTGCATGTGACTGACCCGGGTTGGATTCCCAGCATCCCATATGGTCCCCTGAGCACCGCCAAGAGTAATTCCTGGGTGCAGAACCAGGAGTAACCCTTAGTGTGACCCAAAATAAAAGAAAAGAATTGTGAGTCCTACCAACATCACACAGCTGGTTGGATGATAGAACTGAGATTACATTCTGTAGAAAGTAGTCTGAGTGATTGAGAAGTGACAAAGGCTTATTAGATTAACAGCCCCTGAATGGGCAGTAACATTATCATTATTTGTTCTTTCTTTACCATAGTGATCCCCAAATTGTAGTCAGCCACATACTACCATCACAATTTTTGGATTATCTGTGAACCACTATTATACATTTTAGTGGTTTTTGTAGCAGCTTATTTATTTGTATTTAGCTGTTTCTAACAGGAATATTTGTGAAATTGAAATCTGGGGGCCTGGTTATATTTCTTTTAATATGCATCAAAATATACAACTGCTAAAGTTTTTTTAAATTTCCCATAGGTAATACATATACTATATACTGCCTGATGAGAAGCACAAATATCTTTCAAATACTGTAAACATTTTATCAAGCAACCACCCCTTCACCAATTGCAGTGAGGTGGATTGAACATTTCCCATTTGCCACCTAAAGAGTTAGTTCCCAGCTCAGCAGCTTTGAAAAAAGTACCAGGAAGTCTTTAGGGTGTTTAATAGAATATTCTACAATTTTTTTTACCCAAAAAGAAGTTCATGAAAGAAAACTATTCCTTAAGAGGTAAAGCAAAGAAAGCCTCCTCAATAAATGGTGTTGGTTTAGAATTTTAGAATTCCTGGAGATATCACATACTCTATGCCACTGATGTACCAAGAGTAGCACACCACATTTGATGGGGCATAAAAGGCAAAAAAGGCAACTGATCTTGAGCAAATAAAAAACAACAACAAACAAGCTAACAAACAAACAAAATATCAGCACATAGGCTCAACCTGTAACAATATGTTAGTAATCTCTTATACAATGGCATAATGGCTCCAGAGTGAGACATAACAATCTTCACACACTTTCCTCTAAGGAAACTTTTTTGGATAATTTTTAGCAGATTATGCATAACAAATAATACAAAATAAACTATTTAGGTCTTTCTTTGGGCAGGCTTTGGGAGTGGTGAAAATATTCAAAATAATGGTAGCGGAAAAGTGTAACAGTGGTGGGATTGGTGTTGAAATATTGAGTATAATAAATTATTGTGAACAACTTTATAAAAATAAAATAAAATTTAGAATTTAAAAAAAAAAAGTATGGCACTTAGTTCTTATTTAACACCACTGGTCCATAACCCACTTTCAGCATGCATCTACTATCCCAATCGATCCCTCCAACCATCATTTATTTAGTGCTCTTCTCTCCATACCAACTACCTATCCCCCTAGTGGATAAGATTGGATATCACGTCATGGGGCAGTCCCTCTGGCCCTTATTTTAACTGTCCTTATGTGTTAGTCTTCTATTATGTTACTTTATATTCCACAAATCTGGACTGGAGTGATAGCACAGCGGGTAGGAAGTTTGCTTTGTACACAGCCGGCCCGGGTTCGATTCCTCTGTCCCTCTCGGAGAGCCAGGCAAGCTACCGAGAGTATCCCACCTACATGGCAGAGCCTGGCAAGCTCCCCGTGGTGTCTTCGATATGCCAAAAGCAGTAACAACAAGCCTCATGATGGAGACGTTACTGGTGCCTGCTCCAACAAATTGATGAACAGCGGAACGGCAATGCTATATTTCACAAATGAGTGCAGTCGTTTTATGTCTGTCTCTTTCTTACTCATTTCACTTAACATGATACTCTCCATGTTGATCCACTTGAATGCAAATTTCATGACTACATTTTTTCTAACAGCTGTGTAGTATTCCATTGTGTAGGTGTACCAGTTTCTTTAACCAGTCATCTGTTCTCGAGTACTCGGGTTTTTTCCAGATTCAAGCTATTGTAAATAGTGCTACAATAAACATGCAAGTGTATATGTCATTTCTACTGTACTTTTTCGCATCTCCAAGATATACTCCCAGAAGTGGTATTGCTGGGTCAAATGGGAACTCTATTTCTAGTTTTTTGAGAAATGTTCATATTGTTTCCCAACAAGGCTGCACTGCAAATGAAAAGTATGCTCTGTGTACAGAGAGACAGTATGAGGGTAAAGCACTTACCTTGCATTTGGCTCACCTGGGTTCAATTCTACAACACACTATGGCCTCCCAAACGCCACTAGGAGTGATCCCTGAGCACAGAGCCAGGAGCACTGCTTGATGTGGTCCAACTTAACTCTTTCACACAGAGAGACAAAAAAGCCTTCTCTGAAAGTACAGAAGTACAGAGTATGTAGTGGGTGACCCACAAAGAAATTGGTGTCCAAAACAGTTTGGGGCCTCTATTTTGTTTCCAATTATTTCCAATAGACTGACCATACTGAGCAGGTTCTTGTCAATTTGAGAACTCAGTGGTATGTCCTCCACATAAACTCTTGTAATTCCTGTCACATATACCTTTTCTCTCTGCTATTATAGAGCGATAGCACAGCGGGTAGGACGTTTGCCTTACATGCGGCCAATCTGGATTTGATTCCTCTGTCCCTCTCCGAGAGCCCGGAAAGCTACTGAGAGTATCCCGCCTGCATGGCAGAGCCTAATAAGCTCCCGATGGCGTATTCGATATGCAAAAAAATCTAACAACAAGTCTCACAATGGAGACGTTACTGGTGCCCGCTTGAGCTAATCGATGAACAACAGGATGACAGTGACTGTAGGATTACATAGCCTCAGGTAGTTTAGGTTTATTGGGTTACTCCCGTTATGGTGCTCCCATTCCTCTGTGTTTATTTGTAGCTTCTTTCTTAGTGTTCTGTTGACTTATAAATATTGTTTTTCTCTTCTCCTTGAGTCTTTTGCATAGTTTATTCAGAGGAATGTCCTTTTTGTATGGACACAGGAAGACTTAGCAAATGCTATGCTTTTGTAACCTGGAAGTCATTTGACACATGATATTTTGCTCCTGGGCATCTGTTCTCTTGACCTAAGCCTCAGCTGCCCTTACTTCCTAGCACCCCCAAAAGCAGGGTCCCAACAAGGGACGAGACGGACCTAGAGCAAGTGGTGAGTTGTGTGCTACCCTGGCATCGAGATAGGCCTGGCCAAAGTGCCTAATGCTTAACTCTAAGTTAAGAGCTTGATCATGGACAAATGTTGTCATGATCCAAACAGTGATAACTAGATTTGGACCCTGCTAGGGTTAGGAGTGATTAATCTGGCCTGAGTGCTGTGGTCTGAGCCTGTGGCAAGATGTTGCCAGGAGAGCTGCCTTGCAAGCCTCAATGTATCTCTTGCTATGTCCATACAAAAATAACTAGTATTAAGATGTTAATAAGTGTTTGGACTAAGGAAAGGAAAATAAAACCTTAAGAGTGAGGAAGGGCTTTGGAGTGCCCTGCCCTCAGGAAGGGCTTTCTTATGTTGATTTTGCTACCTGGCTGGGTGTAGCCTAGAGGGCAGGCAAGGTGGGAGAGACGGGGGGGGGGGGGGGGGGGGGGGGGGGGGGGGGGGGGGGCGGGGGGGAGACTAGAGAAGCCAGAGAGGCTGGATCCAGAGAGAGGCAGGAGCTGGGAGTGCGGGAGATGAGAAAGATGGAAGATTGAATAAACAGTAACTAATCAGCAACCAGCTTGGTCCTCGTTCTTCCTTCGCCTGTCCTTGGCCAATGGCCGTCCTGATCCAGCCCATACACAGCGGTTCCAGAGCACCGAACACGGGCGGTGAGACAGAGCCATCCAGAGAGCCCGCGAGTGCACACGCCCCTCGGAGAGCTTTAGTTTTTCATAAGTGACAGTGACAGTGATTATGCGTGGAAGTCGGTAATATTAGTGCTGTGAAGTTCATTTCAACATTCCTCTGTTTCTCTTTAGACACTAACTAGTCCAACCTACTTCTTAGAGTTCCTTCCCCACACTCTCTCTACTTTCCCCTGTTTCCTTCTCTTCCTCAGCACCAATTTACCTTTTCACACACCTATTCATGACACAGTCACCAGACAAAAGACTGTAGTCACAGAGCAGAACACTTGACAGAAGGGAATGCTGTGTATTAAGAAAAGCACTGTCACTGTCACTGTCACTGTTCATCGATTTGCTTGAGCAGACACCAGTAACGTCTCCATTGTGAGACTTGTTATTACTGTTTTGGGCATATCTAATACTCCACGGGTGTATGCCAGGCTCTGCCATGTGGGCAGGATACTCTTGGTTACTTGCCAGGCTCTCGAGAGGGACAGAAATCGTGGGTTGACTGTGTGCAAGGCAAATGCCCTATCTGCTGTGCTATCACTCCAGCCCATTAAGAAAAGCAGGAAAATTTAATAGTTCAGAGGTCAAAATGAAGAAAAGTTTTCCAACAGGAAGTTGTGGTTATTATTAATTTTTTCAAGTTATGCTAGAAAATAAATAATTTAATGTTATATTTAATAATATTGAGGTTCTTGGTTAAAATTAGCTTAACAGAATAGTATAGCTTAAGAGAAATGATACAGTTAAGGTTTAGGCTAAAATATGAAGTATTTTTAATGGGAAGTCCCTTTGTGACCTGCCTCTGAAATTTCTCTTGTGTTGTTTCATGTGTGAAATTTCTCTTTTTTCATATGTTGTTATATGTAATTTTAATTTGGAAAATTTGGGGGGCCACAGTGATAATATAGTGAGTGGGTAGGGTGTTGGCTTGCAGGTGCAGCAGGCCTGAGTTCAATCAACAGCATCCAACATGTTCCCTTGAGCCCACCATGAGCAATTCCTGAGTCCAGAGCCAGGAGTAACAACCTGTGCATCACTGGGCGGGGCCCCCAAGCAAGGAAATAAAGAAACAAACAAAAAATGTTGACCCCTCTTATGCTTTTCTTCAGTGGCCTTGATATCAAGGAAAAAATCTGTACTCTTATCTCCAACATTGCTCCAAAAATGCTGTTAGATTACTTTTCCAATAAAAAACTTTCCCTTTTAGAGTTAATTGTGGGGCTGGAGTATATCACAGCAGGAAGGGCATTTGCCTTCCACGCAGCTGCCCTGGGTTCAATTCCCAGCACCCCATATGGTCCCTTGAGCACCGTCAGGAGTAATTCCTGAGTGCATGAGCCAGAAGTGACCCATGTACATTGCCGGGTGTGACTCAAAAAGAAAAAAAAAGTTAATTGTGACATTGTTAGTTTGAGAGAGATGATCTACTCAGAAGGAATTAAGCATCATTCACAAGAGAGAAATGGGCCTCACATGCATAGATTTTGGAACCATGGCTCTTGATTTTTCTGCAATAACTGGTTCATGTTGTGGACCCCTTGCATTTCTAGTATTTAGTAGATGTGATTATCTGGTTATTCTACAACTGATCTTAGCCTTGAAGTAATTTTATTTTGTGCATATGTAACACTCTAGCTCTCTCTGTCTTCTGTTAATTTCATCTATTTTTTTTCGTCCTGGAAATGTCAAATATAGTAAAGTTTAACAAAATAGGAATTACTGGTTATCCTAATTCTTGTGTTTATTGCTAAATTATTTGAGCTTATTTTATATATTTTTATCTTATGGAATTTAGTTAGGGTGCATAAAATACCAAAATTCCCCTTTTAGTATATTTTAGTATACTTACAACACAGTTACTGTAAGTGATTAAAAAATTATACCTAAAGCTCTAATTCTGCTCAAAAGCACTGTAAGGAAAATAGATGCATTCACTTAACCTAAAAAATGTGCTTATGAATGCCAACCCATAGATTTTATGTAAATTGTTATTGAGAAGTCAATGGGCTCATAATAAAATTACCTCACTGAATAAGAGGCAATATGTAAGATGCAATCCTGATTATACAAATTATAATTCACTTTAATGATAAAAAGTGAAATTTCATTTAACTTTTCAATCAGCTGAATGTCCAAAAGATATACCACAGCTATTAGTATAATGTCCAATAAAAGAGAATTGTTTCAAATATTTTATATTTGTTCTTTGTGTGGGAAATCAACACATTAAAAAATAGTCAAAATAGACATTTGTTTTTGCTTTAGTTTTAGGGGTACACCTGGCAGTGCTCAGGGCTTACTCCTGCCTCTTTGCTCTGGGCTCACTCCTGGAGGTGCACAGGTGATCATATGTGATGTCAGAAAGCAGGTTGGGTGCATGCAAAGAAAGCAATTTACCTGCTATGCTACCTCTCTGCCCCCTCATAATTATATATACATGCGAAACGTGCAAACCAGGATTTGCAAAATTCTGTGCCGAGAAAATTAAAAAGAAACTAATTTGGTGGCTAAGATGGGTCCAAAGGTCTAGAGTATGTGTTTTGCTCATGGAAGACCCAGTTTGATCCCTGGCCTGCTGTTACCTCTCAAACATCACTAGGTGCAACCCCCAAACACTGAACACCAGAGCACTCCAGGTGTGGCCTGGAACCCAAATCTCCCTACAAAAGCGGTAAATTACTTTGAGTAAAGCCAACCCCTGTTTGTTTATTTCCTTGGGACCATTCCCAGAGTTGTTCAGCCTGCCTCTTTCTTCTCTGCTTGGGCATCACTGGTGTTGGTGCTTAGTGGCCAGTAGCAGAAATAATATTTAAGGTATGGAAGCCTGAGTCCAGAATTCATGGTCATTCTCTTTTCAAACATTGTAAATTCTTGAGTAATTTATGCTTAATACAATTATAAACATTATAGAAAGGTACGTCATTTAGTATGTTTATGCATTGAAAAATAGGTGAACCAAGTTATAATGTGGAAAAAGCTTTTAGTGTTACTATATTATGTCTTCAAGAAACTGTGAGAAATGAAAACAATTGTTTAAAGAAGAAATAAAATAACTATAATAGAAGAGGGAAGCTTGTGCGCAATATTTAAAATTGTTAGCTATTAAAGGAGGACATAGGAGATCGAAGTGATGAGACAGTCTAGGGGTAAGACATATGCTCCATTGATGCTCATCCCAGTTGACACCCAAATATCCCAATACTGCATTTGTTCCCCTAAGCGCCACCAGGAATGGCCCCAAGCACAGAACCAGGAGTAAGCTCTGGTTGTGGCAACAAAAGAAAAATATATAGATAGTATATATGTAGTAACACTATTAACATTCTCAAAAGTTATGCCAAGCAATCTAAAGTATTGTAATGAAATTTTCTCAGCCTTTAATATTATTGATATGGAGAACAGAGAATCAGCAAATAGACCTCATTGAACTTGGTAATGAATTTAAATGCTAGAATTTGAAAATTCTGTATGTATAATTCTGTGTACTACATATAGAATTTGCATCCCCTTTGGGATGGGATAGTAATAAATAATGATATAAACTAAAAGCTGTTCAATATGTGTTTTTGATACATGATAGGTAAATAAGGGAATGTGTCTTAGAAAAAATCTTTAATTTTAGATTTTAAAAAAGTACCATTTATGGGACTGGAGCAATAGCACAGCGGGTACGGTGTTTGCCTTGCACATGGCCGACCTGGGTTCGATTCCCAGCATCCCATATGGTCCCCGAGCACCGCCAGGTGGGATGCTGGGCGCAGAGCCAGGAGTACCCCCTGTGCAGGGTGTCACATCCGACAGGGTATGACCCAGATAGAAAAAAATAGTACCATTTAAGCAAAGAATTGCAATGCTTGCTTAATTTACATTATTAAAAATAAATTTTAATTAAAAAATTAGTGCTCTTAAAGAGTGTAAAGGAAGAGAGAGGAACCCTAATTTAGCTCTTTTTATGACTATTTGTCCTCTTTAATCTGAATGATTTGGGATAGAGGAGTACATAATGGATAATTATCTGCTCAAGGGTTTGTACTCATGGGCTCATGGGTACCTTGATGTATGCAGTATGAGAAATGTAGGCAATGAAATCCCTAGATTTATTTATAATCAGGGAAGTGGGTGACCTCATTCATAGCAAAATTCTGTAGCCAGATAAAAATCTAATTTTATTAATAAATAATTTAGACTGCAATAAAATTATTTGTCAGCAAATAGAAAGATCTAAGCTCTGAGATAAATTTATTTGACTTAAGATGTTTTCCTTATATTCCACTTGTCTTGGAACAAAAACCTTACTGTTTTTCTTTTTAGAGTAGAAACAACTCATCTCCCCACCCTGAATTTTTGTCTCTCATCTATAAAATCAATATATTTTCTTATAAATTATTTCCTTAGAAATCTGTAAATTATAGCTTACTCTTGTCCTGCATTCAAATATTGAACTATAAAGATCTTGTCTATAACCTACCAGCTGTTTGATATTCACTGTCACTGTCACTGTCATCCCATTGCTCATCGATTTGCTCAAGCGGGCACCAGTAATGTCTCCATTGTGAGACTTGTTACTGTTTTTGGCATATTGAATATGCCACGAGAAGCTTGCCAGGCTGTCTCATGTGGGTAAGATACTCTCAATAGCTTGCCGGGCTGTCAGAGAGGGGCGAAGGAATCGAGCCCAGGTCAGCTGCATGCAAGGCAAAGGCCTTACCCGCTGTGCTATCACTCCAGCCCGATGGAATGCTGTTTGACATTAGGCAAATAAATCACATTTTGCTTTGGTTTCTTTTTCTCTGAAATATTAGGGAAATGCAAACTCATTTTTGTTTCACAAATTAAATAATTTGTGTTAACTGCTTAAAATAATATGTCAAATCTGACCTATACCTTGATTTTTAGTCAGTGAGATTTTAGTTCTGATGTTAAATGATACACAATAAATCACTGTGTTTTGTTTTCTTATTGTTCTTGCTTTTGCTTTGTTTTTGAATCAACACCAGTTGCTCATGGCTTAACTCCTAACCCTGAACTTAGGGGTCACTCCTAGTGGGGCTCAGGAGAACATATACCCAGTTGGAATTGAATCCATGTTGGCTACATGTGAGGCAAGCGCTCTCACAACATGCTTTATCTTGGTCCCAATTCTGTGTTTTTAAAAAATAAATTCATAGTTATTTATTATAGTAAAAATAGAAAACTACCACCTTGATGGGATTTGGATTAATAGAAAACCATCATATCTCTGATACCTAGAACTTTATAAAATATTGCAAATATAGAAAATAAAAGTTAAGAGTTCTAATTTTTTTTTTCTGGGGCTGGAGCACAGCTGGTAGGGTGTTTCTGCCTTGCACGTGGCCTACCCAGGTTTGATTCCCAAATCCCATATAGTCCCCTGAGCACCGCCAGGGGAAATTCCTGAGTGCAGAGCCAGGAGTGACCCCTGTGCATCACCAGTGAGACCCTCTCCCCATAAAAAGAGTTCTAAAATTTTTGCCTAATTCACCATTGACCACTTCCCCAAAAATAAATGATACAACAGGATCAGAGGTAGGAACTTGGAATGTGACTGTAAGATTAGAGTTCAAGTTCTGGATTTATTTTTTTAATAGCACGTGGCCTTGAGGAGAATTGAGCATCATTTAGCACAGCTTTCAAATTCTTGCACTAGAGAAAATATCTACTGTAACCAACTACTATTATTAAACACAAAATAAATTATGGCTTTTTTAAAACTTGTTTTTACAAATGTTAAGACAGATTCTAACTTCACTTGTAGTCCCGTTGATCTTTGATTTGCTCAAGCAGGTGCCAGTAAGTCTCCATTTGTCCCTGTTGTGAGCTAGTGCAGCCCAATGATATCTGCTTGCTCCAGGAACAGGAAGAGCCTCAAATCGTTCATTCAGGGATTTGACGAAGAAATCTGACCATCTAGTTGGTGGGCGGCCATGAGGTCTTCTGACATCCCGTGGAATCCAGTCAATAACAGCTCTAGTCCGGCAGTCATCTCTGAATCACATTACATAACCGGCCCATCTGATTTTTGATGCCTTGGCAAAGAAGACAGCATCCCTGATTTTTGACCATTGATGGAGATCAGAACTCCGGATTCCTTCTCTCACTTCAGTGAGACATGATATTCCCAGCATAGCTCTTTTGATTCCTCTTTGGGAGGCCCAAATAGCATTTTCATCCTGTTTGCGTAGGGCCCAGGTCTCTGAGGCATATTTTAATGCAGGAAGAACGGTGGAATCAAAAAGACGTGCCCAGAGTCAGGGGTTCTTTGTTCTCTTAACCACTTCTTCGACGCTCTTGAATGCATTCCATGCTGCTCTCTTCCTCCTGCGCAGTTCTGGCACCAAGTCATTCCTCATGTTGATTTCTCGACCCAGGTACACATAGCTGCTGCATTTGGAGATGTTTATTCCATTGAGAGCAAATGGAGCTTCAGGGACCAGTTCGTTTTTCATGAAAATCGTCTTGCTGAGCTTCAGCTGCAATCTGACCTTTCCACACTTGTGGTCGAAGTTGGCCAGCATTTGTGCCGCTTGGCTGTTTGGCATTATGAGAACGATGTCACCAGCGAAGTGGAGGTGGTGTAATTGCCGACTGTCTATCTTCACTCCCATTCCTTCCCATCCAGTCATCGCATGATGTTCTCAAGGGCAGCACTGAAGAGTTTCGGTGAAATGGTATCACCCTGCTGTACCTCTCTCTTTACATCAATGATCACTTCCTTGTAGAATGGTGAGATCCTGGTGGTGAATCCACAATAGAGCTTGCAGAGGATATTGATATACTGAGTTTGAATGCCCTGTTTGGCCAGGGCTTCGATAACCATCACAGTCTCAACAGAATCGAAGGCCTTCTTTAATTCGATGAACATTAGACAGAGCGGCATCTTGAACTCTCTTGATACTTCATTGAGTTTGGTCACTGTGTGGATATGGTAGATCCTAACTAAGTAGTCTTATTTTCATGCTTCACATTACATCTCTGACCAACCACTATTATATTACATCATATTCAGAGAAATTATGGTTGGTATCAATCTTTTTTTTTATTTATTTTTTCTTTGTTGACTTAGATTGACATGAATGCCTTCTTGCTCTTAATTGTTTAATTTTAAAACCATAGAGATTTATATAAGTCCTTTCTATCCTTAAAAATTGTTTTCTTTCCTCTGTTATATTTCTGTTCCAGAAACTAATTTATGAAGAGGAACCATCTGTGACATGGTGTGTCAATCACATTCTCTCAAATGGCTGAGTTTCTAGACCAAGGCAACTCCAGATACTTAAAATTATTTTTCCTCAAATCCTAATTCATTTAAAAGAATGGAAATTCCTCATCATTTTCTTACTTTTCATATTCCTATTTATGCAGTAGAATAGGTGTTGCAATTACACAAGAATTATCCACGAATGGGAATTATTCAGGACAAACATCCAATGTATTAATGTTGCCTAATGAATAAAATAATAGTATATAATTGCATAATTCTTTCAGCTTACTAAAATCATAAACTCATTTGGAAAATCCAAAAGATTATATCATCAGGATAAATGAGTTTCTTGTATATTGTCTTGACATAATTAAGATTCAATGCTTAAACAATGCAGAAGCTTATGATTTTTATTTTAGTATATATCATTTACTCTTTCTCATTAAAAGTTTCAAATAGATTATTCACACTTTTGTTACCTGCAGAGTTTTCTCACTTAATTAAGCTAAGTGCTTTGTAACCAATATTTCTGCATAATTATCCTATACTTGTTCTTTTTAAAAAGATTGTGTTTCCTTCATTTTAGTTATGAAAAGTGCTGGTCCTGAGACACAGTACAGGGAATAAAGTGCTTGTCTTTTTTTTTTTTTTTTTTGCTTTTTGGGTCAAACCCAGCGATGCTCAGGGGTTACTCCTGGCTTTGCACTCAGGAATTACTCCTGGCGGTGCTTGCGGGACCATATGGGATGCCGGGGAACGAACCCGGGTCGGCTGCGTGCAAGGCAAACGCCCTACCCGCTGTGCTATAACTCCGGCCCCCTAAAGTGCTTGTCTTGCAGATGGTTGACCCCATTTTGATCTATGGTGTCTTTTATGCTCCCCTAAGGAAGAATTAAATCTGGGTACCGCTGGGTGTGGCCCCAAATCAAAAAATAAAAGTGTCACTAAGACAAACAAAAGAAAATTATATTAACACAATAATCGGAAACCATGTTCTATTATTGCTCCATATTTAAAGATTTAATGGAATATATATGTATATATGCTTACATAGACACTAATAGTAATACATGCTTGTAATGTCATTGATACACATATATACATTTCTCTTGACAAAGCACTGTTGTCCCGTTATTCATCGATTTGCTTGAGTGGGCACCAGTAATGTCTCCATTGTGAGACTTGTTTTTTTTTTTCATATTTAATAATGCCACGAGTAGCTTGCCAGGCTCTGCCATACGGGCAGGATCCTCTTGGGTGCTTGCCAGTCTCTCTCAGTGAGACAGAGGAATCGAACATGGGTCAGCCACATGCAAGGCAAATGCCCTACCCACTGTGCTATCACTCCAGCCCCATATATATATATATATATATATATATATATATATATATATATGTATATATATACACACACACACATATATATATATATATATTAAGCCAGTGTTTTACATTATTGTAAACCAAATAACTGACAATGTAGAAAGATTTTGGCATGAAGCTGGTTAGATCACCAAATAACTGTATTTATTAGTTTTGACAGTGTTTTCTGGGATTCTTTTATTATCACAGGACTGGAGCGATAGTACAGTGGGTAGGGCGTTTGCCTTGCATGCGGACAACCCGGGTTCAATTCCTCCGTGCCTCTCAGAGTGTCCAGCAAGCTACCAAGAGTATCCTGCGACCTTGCACGCATGGCAGAGCCTGGCAAGCTCCCCATGGCATATTCAATATGGCAAAAACAGTAACAACAAGTCTCACAATGGAGACATTAGTGCCTGCTCGAGCAAATCTATGAACCATGGGATGACAGTGCTAGAGTGCTACAATATTAGTTGTAAGAGAAAATTAACCAAGCATCACAAACATATAATAATCAGCTTTCATTAGGCATCTAATAAGAATTTATTAAACATGCTGCATTAAATGTCATTGAGAGGGGCTGGAGCGATAGCACAGCGAGTAGGGTGTTTGCCTTGCACGTGGCCGACCCGGGTTCAAATCCCAGCATCCCATATGGTCTCCTGAGCACCACCAGGGGTGATTCCTGAGTGCATGAGCCAGGAGTGACCCACGTGCATTTCTGGGTGTGACCAAAAAAGCAAAAAAAAATGTCATTGAGACATTTCTCAAATAATAAAGTTACTACTTATGTACCAATTTCTAAATTTAGGTAAATTGTATAAAAGCAACGTAATTTCCTTAAAATAACTTATATTCAATTTAGATATAAAGTAGAGGGCTAGACTTACACTGATTTTTATTTTTAAAGTGCACCACATATTTGTAAAACATCATTTATGCTAATAGCACTGGTGAATCATTCAGAGAATCTTGTCCCAAACATTAGTGTGGGGGAGGAAATAGGGGTGGAGATTCTCAAGAAGTGCTCAGGGTGGCTCAGGAACTCTCTTGGTGACAACCAGATAGATGTATAATGCAAAGCCCCAAAGTTGTGATCCTATGTATATCTACCTGTTCGGGGCAACAGTAGGGTTTGAATTTATCTGAGCCCCTAATCCCTCAACTATCTCCCTAATCCAAAGTACATGAAAATTTTAAGAGAGTTTCACTGTAGATGGTTAAAATCATGGTAGAGTTTAGTTAAAAAGAAACAAAAATAAGGCAAAATATTATCAATGTCACAAAATTTAATTGGATTTCATGGATATATATATCATTTAAGAATTCAAACTTCAATAAGGTATTTTATTACAGAGTGCGTTCTTAATTTTGCCTAAATTACTTCTAGAATTGGGACACAAAGCCCTGAAAACCAATATTATGGACGTCAGTTATGGAACGGTCAATAATTTTAAATGATGCTGACATGTTTCACTATATCACCTGGGTATATGGCTTAAATAATGATAATAATGCTAATAATGCTGGCTCATTGGAACTAACTACAAATAAAATAAAATAAGAAAAGGAAGAAGTGAGGGAGAGGATATCACAGTATGATAAAATCATGAGGATTCTAGAGCTGTGAAATTGTAAAATGTCAGCTAATGTCAGCTAATCCTAGACCCTTTACCTTGTATACTGCCATTTGTGTGATTCACTAGAAGATAAAATAAGAGTATCTGTTCTATCCTTGGAGCTAACAAGAGCCCAAATAAACTTGAATAATGAAAGATAATTAAGATTATCTTAGAAAGATCATTAAAAAGTTTGCATTTGTTGAATCAGAGTTTAAAGTAGTTTTTCATCATGAACTATTTAAGAATAACACTCAAAATATTATTACAATCACTAATTTCACTATGTATATTGAATTGTCTGAAATCAAAAGCATGGTATTTAGTCGTAGAAATAAAAAAAATGTTTTCAGTGAGACTGTTCTGAGAAACATGTATGTCCTTCCAGTAACTGAGAAAATTCAATATGCACTAAGGTAATTCAATATGCACTAGGATATTAGAAGATAAATCAGAATGTATCATGAACACTCACCAGTGAATAATAACATAATTATTCTAGTAAATATTTTGGAAGTTTTCAATTTCAAAAATACATGCATACTATTTCTCTAATTTTGAAGTTACCATTAGGGAATTTAAAAAAAAAAAGCCTAAAGGGAGGCAGTGTTTGCAGAGCGCAATTTAGGATGGGGCACCTTGGTGTTCCAGCAAGCTACCTCCTGAATCAGTCTGCCAATTTCTATAGGCTCCACAGCTCTTTTTTAAGCTTTTGTCTGACCTCAAAGGTCAGTACTCTGACTTAAAATAGGACGGACTTTCTGAAACGACTGCACACTGGCTGACCTCCTTCCCTCAAGCCTGTGTTATCTGCCTGAATTCTTCCACTAAGCTGCTAAGGTCAAGTATAGAAATGGGTCTAATGTATTTGAAACTCCCCGGATTCTACTGGCAAGTGACTGCCCCCCCTAACCTTCTTTTAAGCATCAAAACTCTACAAAAAGGAAGAAAATACCAGTAGAGTTGAGTTTCAAAAGTGTTATAAGTGGAGCAGTTCTAGCTCAAGAGGAGTGACATTTCCACCTTCGCTCTTAGAACCTTCTGGTAGAACCTAGTCATTGGCAGTTTCAAGCACTTCCTAAACTCTGTGAAAGCCAGAGAAAACTGTTGGACAGGAGGGAACAGGCAGCAGCCAATAAAAGGCAGGAATTTTATAGTATATCTATTTAATTAACAGATACTTTTTAAAAGTTTGCCTTAAGTAGACTCACATTGACTTCAACACCAAAAGAATTATAGTTGGCAGGTTCTATCTATGTTTTACTTTCTTTTTTAACAACAAGAAGCTTCCAAATTTTCTTGTCTTGCTCTATGCTTGGTAATATTTTTATCCACTATGGAGTCTTGAAAAAAATTTTGGTTTTATTTTTAAAAAAGGTTTTCATTCAAGGGTCAGTCCCACAATGCTGGTCTGGTGGTCTGATTCAAAGTTTGATGCTTTGGTCTGTTGGTACCTGCTCAACTTACATACACAACATGAGGAGGGTGTAGACAGTACTGTGTTAGGACTCACTCTAAGTCCTTCACACTTTCTAGGCATGTGATCTGCCACCTGCAGTGCTCTATCAGTGAAAATCTAATGCGTTTTATAAAGCAACGATTATTCAAGTCTGTCATATTATTCAGCATATAGAAGTTTAACACAACAGAGTGGAGATGGATTTTAGAACCATACGTTTTTGAAATAGTAAGTTTTAACAAAAGTATTGCAGCTTTTTCACAAAAGACTTCCAACAAATGGATGGTGATACACACACACACACACACACACACACACACACACACACACACCCCTGAATCTTCTTGACCCCAACCTTGCATATTGGAGCAGTAGTGGATTATAGACCTAAATTTCAAGCTGGAACTAAAGCCCCAGAAGAAAACTGAACACCATCATAACCTTATAATAAACAATGTATGCGTAGATTTCAAAAATGAATCACTGTTTATAAAGATTTATTATGATTCATAAAAATTTAATACAGTTCTTTTCAAAAGAGGTTTAAAAATAAAATGTCAAATCTTACTCCAAGAGAAATATGTTCAGTGAATATGGCTGACAAAGACTCATTTAAATAAATTTTAAAGAAAATTAGCATATCAATTTTCTTTAACGACAATAGTAGATTTGTTTACTCAGAGTATAGCTTGGTTGAAGAGACTCTGCTTTGTGTTAGTGAGTTAAATTTAATCCCTGACAACACCTCACATCTCTACCTCCCTCCACTAAACACAAGAGTAAATTTAGGCTTGAGAAGAAAGATGTTGATAACTAGACCAGTACAGTAAGGTAGAATTTATTTATATAGTAACATCACATCACTTGAAGGTAAAAAAAGAAACCCTGGATTAATAGTATTGTATTTGATTAGCATTTAGTGACTAAGAAGTGTATAAAACTCACTGCCCTAACACAGGTTGGCCTTGTGAAAGGTGAATGCCTTACCGCTGTGCTATCGCTCCAGCCCATCTTAGTCATGATTAACCGATATATTATTGTGACTGTGATTTTACTTTTGACATTTGATAAAGTGGAATTACAAATACTGTATTTTAAATCATGTCTCAGTTTTTGATTTGTTTATTTGGGGGCCACACCCAGCTACAGCTGGTAATGTTCATGGGTAACTCTATCTCTGCACTAAGGAATTTCTCCTGTTGGTACTCGGGGGACCATATGGAGTGCTGGGGATCAAAGCTGGTTTGGCTGCATGCAAGACATGTACCATACCCACTATACTCTCTCTGTATCCAAAATTGTGTCTCATTTTAAAATTTAACTTTCTACCTTAAATATTAATTGAATTTTCCAAATAATAATATATGAAACATAAACAGATAAAAAAAACAATCTAAAATTCTTACCCTTTTATGAAAGTGGCAGCTTGATTTTAGAAAGTGGAGGTTTACCCTAATTTGAAGTTGAATGATGGTGAGTCTGTTTAAATGTTGCTCACAAAGTTTTAGTTTCTGCATTGTGTTCAGATAAAATAGAGGCTTGATCGAGACTCAAGTAGAGTTACAAAATTAAATGAATCTGAGTGAATCTGCTGAAAGTCTCAGGTATGCGGGTGATGTGACCAAAATCTCCAGGCTCACACAGAGACGGGAAGGAGCTGCCTCCTCCCATCTCCCTGTACTTCTGGGAGTCTGGCAGTCATGCCACGAACTGCCTCTGGCTCCATATAAGCTCATAGTGGCCATGATCAAGAGACTCACAAATAAATCTCGCAAGAGAACAACAAGCTGCAGAGATGCCTCTGGACCACAAAGTCACCATCCAGTTAAAAACTTAACTCTAAAGGTATCAACCTATTTAAATTTCTACAATTCCTAGAGTGACATCTCATATTCTACACCACTGATGTAACAGGATGGCACACTACATTGGATGGGGTATAAAGTAGAAGGCAACTGATCTCGATTAATACATTATATATATATATATATACACAGATATATATATACATGACACATGTGTGTATATACGTATGTATACATATATATGTGCTCAACCTGTAACAGCATGTTGGTAAATCTCTTATACAAGAAATTAATGACTCCAGAGACAAATAATCTCCACATACTTTCTTCTAAGGTAACTTTGATCATTTTTAGCAGATTATTCATAATAAGCAATACATGGTACATTATTTATGGCCTGTTACTGGGGTAAGCTTGGGTGTGGTTGGGAAAATTTGAAATGTTTATGGTGGTAAGGTGTAATGGTGGTGGGATTGGTATTGGAATATTGAATACAATAAGTTATTGTGAACAACTTTATAAAAATAAAATTAGAATTAATGATGAAAATGAATCCCTTTCCATAATAAAAAGTTATTTAAAAAGTAAGAATCTATATGAGCTTTACAGATAAGAATTCACTCAAATTTCTTTGAAATATTTTTATAAATAACATCTACTATTATATGTATGATTTAAAAAATAAGATTATTTTCCTTATTCTATATTATTGGAGTGCATCATTTTCTCAACAGAAAATAATTGTTGATTGTGCTTATATATCATTAAATGTGGATACTAGCAGCAAAAGTTCTGTTAAGTCAATCTTCTTGTCTGCTGTCAAAACGTGAAGAAAGTCAATCTAGTTCATAATGATGGGCTAGAATTGTCACTTGAAGATGTAATTTTTAAAAGCAATGAGAAGTTTCCAGAGTTTCTCCCATGCCTAGAATTTGCCAGTATCTTATCATACCATTTTAACAAGTATAGCTTTAGCTTCAGATATTTATAAGTCACCTGAGCCAGTGCCATTAGGAATAACATATCATTTATACTCAAGTACTTAAATTCCATACAAAAAGCGTTGGGAACTCTAGCTACTTGGAGAGTTGCCTTTTCTAGAAGGTAAATGACTTTGAAGTGTCAACATTTATAATAGAAGGAAGTATCTAACATTAAGGATCTAGTGAATTATTCTATCATGATATGATTTCAGGGAAAGAATATATTCTGTAAAAAATGTCTCTAAACTCCTAACCTGTACCTTAAAAATTGGAATTTATGGTACCTCTGTATCAGCCTTTAAGAAAGTGGTTTTCTAAGAAACTGTATATTTTCCCTGTATTGTGTACCTTATATATATATGTATCCATATGTACATACACATATATATATATATATGGATTTTGCTTATGTTTTGAAAGTCTTTTCTGTGTACTTCCCTGACTTCTCAGAAATTTAGTAGGATATTTAAAATTGTCAGAGAATTGTTGGTCATTCAAATAGATTATTCCAGGAGGCTTTATGTTAAAACCAATTGTATTCCACTTCAATTATTAACATTTAGATTACTCTACTTTATGAAAAGTAAATGGTGTGAAAATATTTATAATTCTTGATGTATACCACAATACCTAGTACAGTACCACTTTTGTCACAGTTATTTCCATTTAATTTTCAAAAGCTTTTTTCTTTTGAAGTAGTAAAATATATGAGTAGCAGATTCTGTTTAATATGGAACCATTTAATATGGTATCTACCTTTAAATAAATTACCTTATTTATCTTCAGTCACCATAAACTATCCAAATTATCCAGAATATAGCCCTAGACCTGGAGTAGTTGTTAAAAATTTGTCAGTGTGTTCCTACAGTAAATGAAACCAACACATTTAAATTCAGATTCTTAATTTAATAGAAAACCTACTTATGATAATGAGAAATTAATTTAATTACTTTTCTCATTCCATAGCAGAGTGAAGTAAACAAATATAACTACATAAAGAGTAAGAAACTATTTAATCATATAGTGTCAAATTCAGAAAGTGTCTTAAAGATTATCACACCAAAACCTCAATTTACTGTTAAATGCATTTAGGCAGGCATGCCTTGCTATGTTTCTAGACAAACAGGCTTCAGGTGGCCACCTGCAGTTAGGAAGCCTATTGGGAAAACTGCAGGGGAGAAACCTTTGTAAATAATGAAAGTCTAATTGGGCAGTGAGACAAATAGGGCTGTGATGAGACAGTTGGCAGAGGTCTATGGCAGCCCGTAGTGGGGGTCCCAAATGGAGAAGGTCCTGCAGAATTTCCCTAAGCAGAGGAATGGGAAAGCACTTAGTTGCCCAGATCAACAGCCAGTGGACTCACAAAAACATTCTGAGCTGGGTAATTCCGTTCTACAAGACTGCACTCCCAAGCAGTTCCTGGTTATTAACTATGTTCAGTGAAATCATCCTGGTATTTGGAAGAATGAATGTTTTTCTGAAGGGATGGGATTTAGCAGAACATCCTAATGTTAATGCTTCAGTAACCTCCAGTGCCAATACTATCCAGTACTCTACTTCCCGGACTGGAGAGATAGCACAGTAGATAGGGAGTTTGCCTTGCAAACGGCTGACACGGGTTTGATTCCTCCGTCGCTCTCAGAGAGCCTGGCAAGCTACCGAGAGTATCCCGCCTGCATGGCAGAGCCTGGCAAGCTACCTGTGGTGTATTCGACATGCCAAAAACAGTAAGAACAAGTCTCACAATGGAGATGTCACTGGTGCCTGCTCGAGCAAATCAATGAATAATGGGACGACAGTGCCACAGTGCCACTCTACATCCCATCATATAAAATTCTCTAATATAGAAATAAACATAAAAGCAGCATGAATGGCAACTAGAAAGACATTCTCTCCCGCTTTACTTTAGCTCTTGCCTAACCATTAGAGAATGAAAGCGTTTCAGAAATGTCAGTGACAGAGAAAAATGAAAAGAGGTAGTGAAGAAATATTTCCTCTGATCAGAGAAACATGCATGGAAGTTAGAAATGGACTCTCCAAAATGCCGTGATTCAGCTTCAAGATGGTTCCAAAGATACACTGATAATTAATTTTCTTTTAGTCTCATTGGATGACATATCAGAGGGTATTTCTGCCAAAGTAAACCATTTTTAAAGCTATACTAGTAAAATTAACACATTGTAGTACAGATTATCCATATGGGAAAACCATGCATTCCAAACATCTTTTTTTTTTTAGTCTTCCAACACTGATTTTTTTTGAACTTCAGTTTTTTATTTATTTTTTTAAAAACTTTTTACTAAATCACCATGTGGAAAGTTACAAAGTTCTCAGGTTTATGTCTCAGTTATACAATATTCAAACACCCATCCCTTCACCAGTGCCCATATTCCACTACCAAAAACCCCAGTATACCCCCCGCCCCCACCTCTTACTCCCTACTGTATAACTAATGAATTTCACTTCATTTTCTCTTTACCTTGATTACATTCCATATTTCAACACACAACTCACTATAGTTGTTGGAGTTTCCACCCAAGAGAGACAGACCTACTACCAAGGAAGCATTTGATAATTAGTTTTCCATTGCTGGGAATGAAGAGATATGGAGCCCCACTGCTACAAGTACATAACTCTTTTTTTTCTTTTTCCTTTTCCCTTTTTTTTTTTCACCCTCATCCCCCATCCTGCGCCTCATAGTATGGTGTACGCCATGCCGCAATGGCCGGCGTGGGGCTTTTGCTTAGTTCACAGTCCAGAGAGGTGGCTGCTACATTAATAACCTTCAATATTTCAACAAAAACTTACTGTTATTATTTGGAGTCTCCCCCCAAGTCAGACCTGTTCAAAAGGAACCATTTCACATAGCTGACAGTAATAGATGTTAAGTTGCCCAGACGCGGCAGCGTCCGCGCAGTTTTGGATTTCTGTATAAAGTCCAGGGAAAATTCTACCAGAAATTGCAAAGCCCAGTTCGCCGTCCCAGTGCATTGTTATTAGAAGCTGCGCTGGATCCCCAAAAGTGTTAGGTCTCTGGAATCAAAGTCTTTAGGTGCAGAGGGTCTGCTTCCAGCTCAGCAGCTCCGAATTTAACTGGGCCGAGGGCGTGCTGGTTACACCCCCTTCCTGTGAGTCCCTGGGAGCCCCAAGTGTAGAAATAGAGTACCTCTGGGTTAGGATTCTTAAGGATGGCGCCTGCCATGCGGTTGCCACCACCGCCGTTTTCCGTGCAGGAAGACAGGGTAGGGAGGAAAAAAATCCACCCCCGGGCAGCACAGAGTTGAAGCCCAGTTTGCAGTCCCAGTGCATTGTTATTAGAAGCTGCGCTGGATGCCCGAAAGTGTTGGGATCTGGAATCAAAGTCTTTAGGTGCAGAGGGTCTCCCAAACATCTTTTAAACTATTTTTCATATTCCTCTCGAAGTAACAAGTGATTAGTAAGGATGGTGTTTGATCTTCCTTTTTCGTTTTTTTTTGTTTGTTTTTGAGACACTCAATAGATTATGACTCTTAAAATGTATCTTTTTGCATATTTCCTTCATAAAAGGTCACTGTTTATGATCTCTTTACTCAGTTTCCTTTCCCTAAATCTTGAAAGTCCTCCTCCTACTATTTTTTTTAAATAAAAGAACAAACGTATATAAACTAGTGAATTACGACTTATCTATCCTGGAGACTATGCCACGTATACCAGTATGTTAAATAATGAGTGTTCTGTTATTTGACCAATTTATAGTTAAAATTTAACATTGGCTTGTTTTCAGTCTAGAATTGAAAGGTTGCAAATTTATTTGAACTTCCACCCACTTTTTAGATAAATAATCACTCAGTACCATCCTGAATATCTGGCTTCTTTAAGCAAAAAACAAGATAGCATCCTACAATTTTACCCCCAGGTTACTACCATCACTTTGGGCCCTTCAGAGTTTTCTATAGGATGGTATGACCTATTTTGCAAAGCAATGGAGATGGTCCTCCATTTTTCAATGAGATATGAAGGTCTCACTATTATTTTATCTTGCTGATTTCTTCCTTCCTGTATACTAGGATTAGCTACTTATACTAAGATTAGCTGCTTTAGGGTTCTCAACATTGGGTGCATATATATTACAGCATCTTTTTGTTTATTTAAACCCTTTATAATTATATAATGTCTTTTTTATTCTTTAGAATCAAATATTATTGTGCATAATTTAAATATAACTGTCCCTAATATATAATAGCCACTTTCATGGAATATCATTTCCACCCTATCATTTTGATCCAATGTGCATTGTTTAAATTTAAGTGAGTTATTAGTAAACAGAATAGTTAAATTATCTTTATCTGTTTTGTCATGTTATGCTTTTCATTTTTTTATTACTTATTTTATGCTTTTTTTTAAAACTCACTAAGATTTACTCTACTTCCTAAACTGTAGGATACCTTATTATGTGTATTCTGACTATCCTGACAATCTTTCTACAACTCAAAAATGATAGAAAATTAAAATACAGATATTCTTTTATCATGACATTACTCAAGGATTTTGTCATACAACATACTTTTCTATGAGAAGATAAATAAAAGACTGCAATCTCACCTTGAGGCACCCCATGACAATTCCCACAGAAAAATTGCATGTGACTTTTAAAAATTATTGAACACACAAAAATGAAGCATTTAAAGCCTTTGGAAATTGTCCTGAAATTATACTGAAAACAGAAACATTTATATAAGAAAATCTATTAAATCTTACATGAGCGTCTGTGTGCACAAGACCACACCTCGTGGGGAGAGCACCAGAGCTGGCACACAAGAGGGATAGTAAACCTCACTGAAATAACTGATCTGGAACATTGCACTAATAACTGGGTAGTAAAAATCATTCCCAAAGAACTAGAGAGTAAAGGAAGTGTTGACAGATTATGGAAGTTTTGATAAGACAAATAAATAAATGAAGCTTTGATAAGACAGCATCTTATCAAATACAGAATAGTTTTGATAAGACAAATTAGTAAATAAAGCTTTGAGAAGAGAGTATCTTATCAAATGAAGGATACCAGTAATAAGATAGAAATATTTAAAAGCACTAATGAGTAGCCACAGTGCTAGTATGACAGTTAAGGTATTTGCCTTGTAGGTGACCAAGCCAGATTCAATTCCAGCACTCCTGGGCCCACCAGGAATAATCCCTTAGCACAGAGCCAGGAGTAATCCCTGAGCACAGAGTCAGGAGTAATCCCTGAGCACTGCTTGTTCTGGCCCCAAAACCAAAATAAGTAAATAAAAAGCACTAACAAAAATTCTGGGGAGCTGGAGCAATAGCATAGCAGGTAGGGTGTTCCCTTACACGCGGTCAACCCGGGTTCGATTCCCAGCATTCCATATGATTCCCGAAGCATGGCCAGGAGTAATTCCTGAGTGCAGAGCCAGGAGTAACCCCTGTGCATCGCTGGGTGTTACCCAAAGAGAAAAAAAAAATATTTTGGAATTAAGATGTCACTGTCACTGTCACTGTCATCCCGTTGCTCATCGATTTGTTTAAGCGGGCACCAGTAACATCTCTCATTGTGAGACTTACTGTTACTGTTTTTGGCATATTGAATACGATACAGGGACCTTGCCAGGTTCTTCTGTGCAGGTGGGATTTTCTCAGTAGCTGTGCTATCGATTCCAGCCCCATAATTAAGAAGTATGATAACCAATATTAAAACTTCACCACATGACATGTGTTCAGGGTGTTGTACTAGTTACATGGGAAACAAAGATAAACAATGCATCATTCCATCTTCATTTAGTATCTACCATGATACAGAATTATAATTGTTATTATTTGATAACTTCTATATCAGAGATACATCAAAAATTACTGCAAGGGCCAAGTGATTGAAGCAATTCTTGAAGAATTAAAAGAGGGTTTTGAGACATGCTGTTGAGAAAGCTCCAAAGCACGATATGAGAAGAAAATACTCAATGAAAAAGAAATATGCCTATGACAAAAGTGATGCACGAAGATTTAACAGAACAGAATCAAATAATAGTAATATAGAAACACTCACTGGACTGAAATTATGAATAATTTGTTTACTTAATTTACTTAATGTATCGTATATTTTCAATTTGCAGTAAAAAATCAGAGTCCCCTTTAAGATTTTAGGAACAGACATGACCTGAGGAAACTCTATTTGCTTATTTAGTTTTGGTTTTGGTTTTGGGGCCACATCTGCCCATGCTTCCGGCTGACTCTGGCTCTGTGTTCAGAGATCAATTCTGGCAGGATTGGGGAGAACAGATGTTCTTGGGATTGATACCTGGTGCTGCATCTGTACTATCGTTCTGGCTCTCATTCTGGAAAAAAGACAACAAAATATGTCTTTGGATAGTGTGAAAGGTAACTAACCATAGATAGCTAGAGAGAAAAACAAATGAGGGTCACTGTGACTGTCCTGGCACACACTAAGATTAATCTGGGAGATAAGAGAGAGTAGGCTAGTTTATAGTGGTTTTTACAGATAAATCAGTGCAATTATTTGATTCCAGTTCATTGAAGAAAAGAGTTCAGGATTATTTTCAAATTTCTCATCTGAGTTCTTATGTGGTTGCAATACAGAAACTATAAGAACAGGACTAGACTGAACTGGTGAGAAAAATAGAAAGTGATGAATTTGGTTTGAAGTATAATGCATGGATGCGCTAATGCATTGAAAGGGTACCAAATTGAGACTTGCATCAGGGGCTTAGGAAACCAGAAAAAAATACACCAGAGGCTCATTTATATTATACTACAAATGAGCTAGATAGAATGAGTTCCATAAACCCATTTGTTTAATTAACCCATTACCTCAACTAAACCAAAAAGTTCAGAATAAGGAATAAATTGAGAGAAACCGCTGCCAGAAGAGTTAAATGCATTTGTAAGAGTATACTAACATTTTTCAAACACATACATTATGCAGTTAATTCATAAAGTAATTTTTCATTTACTACTTGGTCAAAGGAAATAGGGAAAGAATAAAGAAATCAAAACAAAAAAAGAACCCGTTAACAAATATTCGAGCAGGCACTAGTAACGTCTCTCATTGAGAGACTTATTGTTAATGTTTTTAGCATATCCAATACGCATGGGTAGCTTGCCAGGCTCTGCCACGTGGGCTCGATACTCTCGGTAGCTTGCAGGGCACTCCGAGAGGGGCGGAGGAATCAAACTCGGGTCTGGCGCGTGAAAGGCGAACGCCCAACCGCTGTGCTATCGCTCCAGCCAAATATTATAAGTTTTATTGTAGTAAATAATAAATGAAAATCAATCAGGGACAGAGAAATGGTTTTGATTATTAGAATAACTTTCATGTTAATAAAAACCTAAGTGTACTTACTTTCTTAATTTATATGGATTAAAATTTCTATTAGATTACAAATTTAAGTTAGTTTTGTATATATGAATTTTGTGAACAAACTTATAATTAATTTTTGTTACAAACTGATTAACATTTATTAAATTTAAAATTTTTCTGTAGTAATGATACAACAGGCTGGAGTGATAGTGCAGCTATCACCTTGCATTCGTCCGACCCAGGTTCAATTTCTCCGCCCCTCTCAGAGAGTCTGGCAAGCTATCGAGAGTATCCTGCCCACACAGCAGAGACTGACAAGCTTCCCGTGTCATATTCTATATGCTAAAAATAGTCACAACAAGTCTCACAATGGAGATGTTACTGGTGCCTGCTCTAGCAAATCGATGAGCAACAGGATGACAGTGATACAGTGACACAAGATTTTTATAAAGCAAGAAAATTGAACTTAGGTAGGAACTTTTTCATTGTTTGGTTTGATTTGGGGGCCTCATGCAGCAGTGCTGGGGGCTTCTGACTAAATGCCCAGGGGACAAAATGGGGTGTTCACTAACATACTTGGGTCTTCCACATGCCATATAAGTACCATTCTGTTTTCTTATCTCTCTGGCCCTAGGAAGAAATACTTTTATAACTGTCCATCTGTCTGTCTGTCCTCCCATTGTTCATCAATTGGCTCGACCAGCCTATTTGTTTTGATACTTTTATATACAAGATAAAAATGTGTCTGCTCCGGGCTGGAGCAATAGCACATCAGGTAGGGCATTTGCCTTGCACGAAGCCGACCAGGGTTCTATTCCCAGCATCCCATATGGTCCCCTAAGCACCACCAGGAGTAATTCCTGAGTGCAAAGTCAGGAGTAACCCCTGTGCATCACTGGGTGTGACCCAAAAAGAAAAAAATTTTTGTCTGCTCATTTATTTAGTATTTATAGGGTTTTTACTTTAAATTGGACTTTGCTCCTCCAAGTACAACTGTAGTGTTCAAAATTTCTTCAACCTTCAGAATTTTCTTTGAGAAAGAAAAGATATCACAATATCACAATATTAAATGAAGAAAATGTATAATAGATATAAATGCTAACATAAAGATCAGGAGGTTAAATTTAGGAGTATTTATAGAAATGACAACTTCATTTCCAATAGAGAAATTAAAAAAATAATGACCTTTGGCTGCATTAATTAGTAAAACTATACACCACTACAATCAAAATTATTTCACTGAATAAATGTGAAGTAGAAACACTGAAATATAAAATTTTACTACCCAAGACATCACATTTTGATAAAAGAAAATTGGAGAAAACATACAGCACTGCACTATAGCACTGTTGTCCCATTGTTCATCAATTTGCTCCAGCAGGTACCAGTAACATCTCCGTTGTGAGACTTGTTATTACTGTTTTTGGCATATTGAATAAGCCATGGGTAGCTTGCCAGGTTCTGCCGTGCAGGCAGGATACTCTTGGTAACTTGTCAAGTTCTCCGAGAGGGATGGAGGAATCGAACCCGGGTCGGCCATGTGCAAGGCAAACACCCTACCTGCTGTACTATTGCACCCTGGATGCACCTGATATCGTCTGATTCCAGGGAAAACAAATAGCTTTAGTTATGAGAAAATAATTAGATTTAAAGATACCTATAGGAATTTAAATCTGTATGTGTATATAGTGTATTCTGAAGTGCAAATCACAATGTGTTCTAATGGTGATAATTTTTGAAAAATAACTTCATAATGACTGTAAAAATGAACGAGGAAGGGAGGCTAGGGGCAGGGGTCTGAGTGATTGGAGCATCCTTGGTGTCCCTGAGTGCCACAAAGATGGCCCTAGGCCCAGTTACTCATACACCTGTCAGGTGCAGCTCTGCTGGGCCACAGAGACTCCAGGAGTCTCAAATCCACATCTTCAAAAAAGAGCATACAACAGAAAACAGTCTGTAACTTTCTCAAAATGGCTTCAAATTGGTCATTTAAAATTTCAGATTGTTTTCCCTTTCAACTTCCAAAATTATTTGAAAATGCCAGGTTTTAATTATATAAGTAAAAATGCAAATTTTCTTATTCGATGTCATTTACTTTTCTTTGACAAATTTTGTGATATTTAAAGATATTTAAAAAAGTATTAGTCAGTATAAGTTTCTGGAGCAGGAGCAACAGAACTGTGGGCTCATACAGCCAACCAAGCTTCAATCCTCTGCACTCCACATGGTCCTTGAGCCCTACCTGGAGTGATCCCTGAGTGCAGAACCAGGAATAACACCTGGGCTGGCCCCCAAACAGAACAAGAAGATTCTTTAAATCATGTTTTTATAGACCATATTTACACATTAGTCTCAGAGTCTGGAATTTTGATTTTTGGCTGATGGATTATCATAGCAGTACTAAACTATATTTTTTAGTTCTAAACTAACTTTTTAGCAAAAAATTTAGCTAAGCCTAGATCCACAAATGATGGGAAGTATCTTTATTATGACTTTCTTATCCTAATTATTAAAGAAATAGAAAATTCCCTTTTTCTGATTTTTCTGTTCATCCATTCTGTTTACTCAGGTATTCTTTCTCTGTACCTTTTCCCACTTTAATTCTCTCTTTAGTCTTATGTTCTGTTTACTAATGTTTTATAGTTATTCAATATGTAACATATTTCAAAGATATCGTGATTCACACACTGAAAAAAAAGTTCCTGTGAGTTCAAGTTGTCTGTTGAGACCAGAGAAAACTTCAGGAGAGGGGAACTTGGAATCTGCAGGTAGCCCAAACTTCATGGTCAAACTTCATTGGGGATAGCATGGAGAAGGAGATGGACTTAACTGGAACTTAAACATTAATTTGTAAAACAAAACTTTACTTGCTGAAACAAATAGAAAGTTTTAAAAGCTGATTCTTAAAAGGAGATTCATGTGTAGAATGTTTCTTAGTAAGAGAAAGGAATCAAAGTAGAAAAGGGTTTCACTGTTACTCTCCATAATGAATATAGGCTCCTCTTACCAGATTTTCCATCTGGAATAAAAAGAAAACTTGACCTTTTCATTTATTTATTTAATTGCTTGATGTTGATATCAATTTCTCTTACTGATTAGATAAGGGGTTCCCTAGGAGGAAGTGTGAGTTTTGATCAAGCAGTTTCCCTTCAGTAGGGCAAAATCCCAAAGAGGTCACAAGGAGTCTAAAGGAGCCACATTTTGACTGTGAACCCAGAAACTAGAAGCCTAAATCCTTTCCTGAGGGGTGACTAGACAATTATCTTAGTAGCCACATAACCCTTGCCTATACCCCTTGTGCTATATTTCCTTTTAAGACCTTCAATACGTTTTATAGAAATCCTCTGGGTTCCAATGGATGGGTTTTCCTGGAGAGATAAAAATGCCAATGAAATAAATTAAAGTGTTCGCTTCTGGTTCTGATCTTAAATCCAGACTTGACGGTTGTTGTTTCCTTATTTCTGTGTGTGTGTATGTGTGTTTGTGTAGGTGTATGTGTGTGAGACCAATGCCGACAAGGTAAAATGTACTTAAATCCTGTACCTGTTTCTCTCCTTGACATTCACCACACCCTTCTCTAGCTAGTTGATGCCCTTGTCCATTAGCTATCAAAATTAGTTAAGGAAATATTATGATAGAGTGAGTCTTAAAGTCAACATATCTTATTTCCACTATGTAGTAGTAGTTCTTCTGCCACTTATGGATCAAGGTCAGTTATCCATGTTAAGATCGTAGACCCTCTTTTTTACTATGGTTCTTTTTTTTTTTTTTTTTTTTTTTTGCTTTTTGGGTCACACCTGGTGATGCACAGGGGTTGCTCCTGGCTCTGCACTCAGGAATTACCTCTGGCGGTGCTCAGGGGACCATATGGAATGCTGGGATTTGAACCCGGGTCGGCCGCGTGCAAGGCAAACGCCCTACCCGCTGTGCTATCTCTCCAGCCCCTTACTATGGTTCTTTTGGAAGAGTACAAAATGTTCAAATGGCAACTACAAATACTTTCTCTTTTAATAAAGCATTGTAGCACTGTTAAAAAAATACTTTCTCTTTTTAGGAATTAGAACATGTAAATGTACTACAATGCCTGGTCAGGTAAAACTAAGGACAACTTCTAAGTAGTACATGGAAATTATGGTTAGCAAGATCTTTCTTTTTTTTCCCTCTCTTTTTCCATACCGGTATGTTTTTACTACTAAGGTCATATGTCCATAAAAATATGACTATAAATTAAATTATTCTGTATGATAGCTTCTGGAAAAATTCAAAATATCATATTGACAAAATTGTCTTAATAAAAATTAAACTCTACCAATCAAGCCCTGACGGTTTTCTTAACATTTCAATGTTATTTTTACTAAATATTAAGCTTATGAAATAGCTGAAATGTATTTTTTTCACTCATGCAAGTTGAGAATAATAATGGGAAATGCATTGCCTAGGTTAAACTTTGCTTTTTTAGTTACTTACTAGGCAAATTGATGTAACTGTTTATGGAATGGAGGAATAGTACAGTGGGTAGTGTGCTTGCTTTGCAAACAACTGAATGGGGGTTAATCCCCAGAACAATATATGATACCCCAAGTCTCCTCAGGAGTGATTCTGGTCACAGAGACTGGGATAAGTCCTGGGCACAGCCATGTGTACCCAGAATATAAATATACATAAGCATAAATGTCTGTACATATATACATGCATACACATGTGTGTATTTGTGTGTGTATGCTTTGTTTTTTGATTTCCTTACTTTTAATGTATTGGTTAGTAGCTACCTATTGAGCTTTGTCATAAATAAGCAAATATATGATAAATTTTACAACACTGGATGCAGCAGGAGTGCTCAATACATGTAATGCATTTATGTGATTTATTCCTTTCATTATAACATTGGTAGTGTGAGCACCATGAATAGTAATAGTTGAATATTATTATTAACTCCCTGCTTTGTCTTAATGAAACTAGGTGCATATTTTGGCCTATACTTATGCTACTGTAGCCAGCTTTTATGTTTTCTGCTAGATATTTTTCACTTCCTAATTTCTCAGTGACAGTGCTTCCTTCTGAGAGTGCTGTAACTTCCCTTAGTCTCTTTACATCTGCATTTTTAAGCACTAATTTCTTAGTTTGTTTTATTTTGATATAATTCTTTAGCATGACATGCTGGAAATTCCCCCAATCTGAGTACGAATGAATGACTGACTTACTAAAATGCTAAAGAACTGCAGGGATACTGTAGTGAATCGGGTGCTTACCTTGCATATTGTAGAACAGGCTTGATTCCCCACAATCTCTGAACACTACCAGACATGATCCCTGAATTCAGAGCCAGGAATATGCACTGAGCACCACCAGCTGTGGCCTCCCAACCCAAACCAAAGTGAGTTAAATACATAAAAAATTCATATTGACACTTTTAATTGGTGGAATGATGAAAGTAACAAAAGAAAAGAACATATACTTTGCATACTGTACTGATGATTTCTTAATGGATATGTTCACTCTTTTAATTTTTATTGAATATTTGTGTATTAGTGTATTAGATATTTTGTTACCTTCACAGATTTATTATTCATTATTTATTTATTTTAGGGTGCATAAAATGAGGCCCCCATAACCAGGCTATCGTACTCTTCACCAGTCTGTTTTCACTCGGAGTGCCCCAGAAGGGGGCAGGTGAGAACCCTCCCCACCCCAAGGGACCCAGCAGACAACCTCCACTACTGCTCCAGGCTGCTTTCCACATGCTCGGGCCAAGCCTCACACATGAGTAAACATATTGACACATCATCATAGAGGGAAATAAATATATATGCCTCTCGGAGAGCCCGGCAAGCTACCCAGAGTATCCCACCCACACGGCAGAGCCTGGCAAGCTCCCTGTGGTATATTCTATATGCCAAAAACAGTAACAAGAACAAGTCTCATTCCCCTGGCCCTGAAAGAGCCTCCAATCATTGAAAAAGATGAGTAAGAAGAGGCTGCTAAAATCTCAGGGTTGGGATGAATGGAGATGTTACCGGCGCCCGCTCGAGTAAATTGATGAACAACGGGCTGACAGTGCTACCATGCTACAGTGATACATAGATTTATTGTGCCATTAATAATAGTTTAATGTTGGGGCTGGAGCGATAGCACAGCGGGTACGGCGTTTGCCTTGCACGTGACTGACCCGGGTTCGATTCCCAGCATCCCATATGGTCCCCTAAGCACCGCCAGGGGTGATTCCTGAGTGCAGAGCCAGGAGTAACCCTTGTGAATCACCAGGTGTGACACAAAAAGCAAAAAAAAAAAACAGTTTAATGTCAATTTTAATGTTTGGGGACTATATGAGGTAGGTGACTGCTTGATTAGTCATTCAAAACAATGTATGGAGCATCTTGAGGTCTGAGGAGTTTGCCAAGCTGACTGTAAGACTAAGGGGTTGTCATGTTGCCTCTGTAGAGCTGAGTATCTGATGGAAAAATGGGCATTTAATAATAAACAGACCAATATGTTTATAAATTAGTAATATGAAGTAAACAATTTCCACGAATAAGGAAAAACTTTTTGATAAGGATGATTGCTTATGGGGAAGGGCTTCACTATATAACTAATCAGAGCATAAAATGATATAGGGAAAGAAATATGCAACATTCAATTGCATATTTGGTGGCTAAGCATTTATTTCCAAACTCAAAATCTCAGTAAATTCTCCACTAATCATCTTCTGATATTAACTTTGCATGATTACTGGGACACAGATACCAGTTTGTTCTCCTGTATTAAAAAGAGATCTTGATCTAACTCTTGTGTAGGACTTTAATTGGTCCTAGATTTAGTAGCTAAAGCCAAAGAAATAATTAAAGACGCTTAGTATTGGCTAATTCATCAGGACAATATGTTTAGGATTTAGGTTGTTGAAGTTCATTTTAAGAGAACAACAATTAGTTTTTCTCCATAGTGCCTCACTAAATAATTGTCGCTCTTTCATTTTCCCTGAAACAGAAAAAGAGTCTATTTAAGCTGCAAACTAATTCCGTTTTGGGTTATGAATTCTACCATCTCTGGTGAGGCCCTGTGTTCCTCTTCTATCGTCAATGACGTGCCTGCTGCCAGGTAAGTAGCCCCATGTACCTGACACGTGCGCAAACGAGCTGAGCACATGCAATTTCAGAGCCAGCATAAGATTTCCTGACAGCATGTAAGAAGCTACCAGGTTGGGTGGATTTTTTAAAGTTTTCAGTCTTCATCCACAAAAGCTTCAAACTCAAGAATTAGGAAAGGACCTCCACCTTTTTAAAATGGAGAGTCAGCCATCAGAGACCTTCTCAAACTCATTGTATCTATGCAAAATCCCTTTTCCCATTCATTCTCCCTTCAAATCAATACTTAAAGCATCTTAAAACAAGGCTGCTTATTCCAGTGCAGGGTTCGTAGACAATCGTCCTTTTGACCTCTTTATGCTATGGAAACACTACAGAGGTGAGTGCTACAAGAAACACCCCAGAATCACTAAATTTTTGTGATAAATTAATTTTTGGTCATTCTGTGTTTAGAAACCTTTGACATCTATTTAGTGTTTTTACAAGACTCTTAAGTGAACCTAAACCTTCCTGGTGGGAGTCAGTACTGATTTTCCCTTTCCCTCAAAGAACATATTCCCCCATCTTGGTTCTAAGCAGCTCAAGTGGGTCTCAGGTACAGCTTAACATAGCCTTAGTGCACCAGGATTCAGGATTCATACCATGAATGTCTAGGTTCTGATTTCAGATCATACCTGGCAGTGTTTAAGATTTAATTTTGTTTCTGTACTTAGGGGTCACTCGTAGGTGCACAGCAGACTATGTGTAGCATCGGTCATTAAACTAGAGCTTACCTCCTGCCAAACAAGCACCTGAACTCCCATTCTATCTACTCAGTTCTAGAATTTTATCAGCCCTGATATCCCATCACTCACTTCATTGGCCACATTCTGGCTGGTCAGGCAGGGAGAAGGTGGCAATAATTGTGGGTATATTATACTCTGAGATCCCTGTGCACTCACTGACAACATTTTTGGTGAACAAGCTAGAAGAATGAAATAATCCCACCAAAAAAGAAATAATCCCACCAGCATAAAATATACTAGTCATTCTGTTCGATTCTGTAAACTTTCTCTTTATTGATAATTCTAGTGTTTCCCCAAAGGGAGACATGTCCATCTTTAGCTTATTTTTGTCAAAGAAATTTAACTGAGTTAAATAAAACAAATTGGTTGGTCCAGGGTAAAACACACCAGTACAAAGTAAAACTGATTGGTCCAACTGTATCCAGTATATTGCAATGAGGGAGAGAGGCCACAACAGCAGGGGTTAAAAATTGCAAACAAGGTCAGTAAAACAAAAATCAAGTAAGGTGATGTTTTAAAGCTGAGGAACTGATGGGTAAATACGAACTTAGACGAGGAGTTATACTGGAGGTAAGAAGTGGATTAATGTTACAAGCCATTATTTAGACTAAGCTTCTAGTAGGCACTGGGAGAGAAGAGTGACCTCCCCCCGATGATTACTTTTCAAAGGATGTTCCAGGATCTGTGAAAGACATACACAGCTTATAAATCAGTAATAGGTGGGATAAATTTACATGTCAAGAGGGCAGAGTCAGAATTTGACATACACAGGCTTCAAAGTAAATGTGCTGAGAAAAAGTCAGAGATCAAGGGGCAGGAAGAGCCTGTCTACAGGGTAGTCAAGCAGAGAGAAATGGTGAGGCCTTGCAGGTAGGTGAACAGTTTTTCTCTTCAAATGTGTTTTATCTTTTACCTAGTTAAATCCTAATCATTTGAGCCTTAAGCTTTGCTCTGTTTCTTTCTGAACGTTTTCTTTTATCTTAGCTAGATTTCTAGGTATACTTTATCATTGTAGTTTTTCATTTGTTTTTTAGCCTACACAGTACTCATAATTGTTCTGCTGCTTTTACTGTTAGATTATGAGATCTGTGAAAGCAAAAGTTATGCCCCTCCTTAATCTCCATATCACCTATGGACTTAGCAATTGCCCATTATATTGTAGTCCTTCAATACAAAAAAATAAATACATGCATGCAAAAATGCATTTTCTGATTCTTGCTCCAGGGACATAATAGTTAAAGTGATTATAAACTCATTTTTTCCTAGTTTATGTCTGGTGTCCTTGGTATTTTATAAGCTTAACATTATTCCCATTCCATTTTGATCTTAAAAGGATCTTAGAAAATGTAATATATCATACAGCGTTCTGACAAACAACTTAAACTTTCTGAGATTTTCTTTCTGACAAGGAATGGATACTAACTGATCCTATTAATCTTTCTTTTAATAATAATTTTCTATCTAAGTACCATGATTTAAAAAGCAATTCATAGATGAGTTTCAGGTGGACTACTTTTCCAACAACCATCCCATCTTCAGTGTTAACTTCCCTCCACCTGTGTCTGCATTTGCCTCTCCACTCCCCTGCCTGCCTCCTTGACAGTCATGTTTTAAAATTTTATTATTATAGTTTGGGCTTTCTGTCTTGTTGGTTCTGTGGCTCAGATAATTAGTCAAATCCCACCAGGTTTCCTCAACCCACGCTCCTTTCTCCTGTTACCTTTCATTCTCTCCTTTTTCCTTTCTCCTTTTGAAACTAAACCAGTGAACCTATGAAATAGTTATCTGTATACTATTCTCTAATACGGGCTGGAGTGATAGCACAGCGGTAGAGCATTTGCCTTGCACAGGGCCGACCTGGGTTCGATTCCTCTGTCCCTCTTGGAGAGTTTGCAAGCTACCGAGAGTATCCCGCCTGCACATCAGAGCCTAGCAAGTTACCCATGGCGCATTTGATATGCCAAAAACAGTAACAACAAGTCTCACAATGGAGACATTACTGGTGCCTGCTTGAGCAAATCGATGAGCAATGGGATGACAGTGACAGTAACATTCTCTAATATTAAACAATTCCTCAGAAGTAGAACATTTAGCACTGTACAAGGTAATTGACAACAAACACTAAACACCACCTCAGTATCAGATATATGTTATCATTGTCATCTTAAAAAATAACTCATGTATCCCTTTCTTTTATCCTACCCCAATGTTTAGTACTCCCAAAGTTTTTCTTTTGTTATATTTTGGGGGGTGTGGTGGGGAATCTCCTTGATATTAAATATACTTGGGTTTTCAACTTTGTTAATGGCTCAAGTCTGTTTTAGTGGGTAGAATCTTTGCTCCCTACATAGACAGAACATGAGGTTTTATTTACATTGAAATTGCTAGAAAAATCAATTCAGGAGAAAGAAGGTTTGTTAGGCTGCCTTGTCTAATTACAGAACTAGACTTTTATCATTTTTTTCTTTTTTCTTTTCTTTTCTTTTCTTTTCTTTTCTTTTCTTTTCTTTTCTTTTCTTTCCTTTTCTTTTCTTTTCCTTTCTTCTTGATGTTTAGCCCACATCCTTACTCAGGTCCACACTCAGGGCTTACTCCTGGCTTTGTGCTCAGGGTTCACTCCTTGTTGTACTTGGGGGGGGCAAACCATATATGGTGTCAGGAATTGAATTAGGGATGGTTTGGGGTCCTTTTTTCAATTTTTACTTTTATAAATAATGGTGTGTGAATGACTCTTGCTCCTCTTAACAATGATGTACTCTCACCTCGACAGAGATGGGGATAGGGTGGGGAACCTGTGAAGGTGGGCTGAGACCCTAAGGCTATGGATTAGGCCACTGGGTACTTTTCTGTGCAGCTTGCATGTCCCTGAGGAATGAACTGAAACTGTAGGAATCCGTATGGTGATCACTGATAAAGCCTTCCCATCACCGATTGACACGTGGCAGAGTGCTTGTTCTGCAAAGTGTATTTTAACCTTTGTTAAAGTAGCAATTAAAGTTCTGAAAAAGTGAAAAAAAGAAATAACTCGTATACAAAAACTCAAGGACTGGAGCGATAGCACAATGGGTAGCTGCATGCAGCTGACCCAGTTTCAATTCCTCCATCCCTCTCCAAGAACCCAGCAAGCTACCAAGAGTATCCTGCCCGCACAGCAGAGCCTGGCAAGCTCCCCGTGGCGTACTCGATATGCCAAAAACAGTAACAAGTCTCACAATGGAGAGGTTACTGGTGCCCGCTCAAGCAAATCGATGAACAATGAGATGACAGACAGTGCTACAGTGCTACAATAATTCAAGGCCCCTAGGTGTGAAAGGCCAAGATGACCAAAGAACATACAGAACACATGCTTGCCTTCTCTCTTCGTCAAAGCAAATCTGCATTAAAACTTGATATATAGTCTACAGAAACTGTGATTGGAAATTCTGACCAACAAAATTTCTACAGCAAGGGACAAACGGATCCCACTCAAAACTATCGCAGAGACAGACACAGGGAAGAAACCTGCCCAGGGAAGAAACCGTCTGCGGCTGGCTCGGGTGTGATTCAGTCTCATCAAGGCTTTGTGGCTGCTTTTCCAAAGACTGCTCCACCTTTGGGCTTTTGTGCAGCTTCTGAGCTGTCAGAGCAACTTCTCTAGAATCTACCTGGCTTTTATTGTTTTCTAAAAACTCATCGCCTAGGACCCTTCGTCTACCTACCTGTCCTCATAGTAATATACTCTGAGGGAAAAATCCTCAAGGGCACAGCAGACTCCCGTGACAGCACCTTAGCTAACAGAGGAGTTGGGAGACATTTATTGAAACCCTTTCTCCAGGCAGGTAAGTGTTCTGGTCTTTCCATTCCATTTCCATCCCGGGGCACTGACAGACTAGATGCACCCTTCCAGCTTCCCAAAGCAGAGCCTGCTAGCCGCTCTGTGATCTTTGCTAGTCCTCAGACCACCAGACTGCTTCCTCCTGGCCCTGGAGTGCGGCCACTCAGTGGATGGGACTGAAACCACAGCACATTTCCAACACAAGTTCCAGATACCGCCTAGGTCTGTGCTTCCCCCGCATCTGACAACTGCTGGACCTTCGGGAATTTGACTCTCTCCTGGCTGCCCAGATTCTCTCCAAATTGGCACATAGGCACCTCAGATATTTGCCATTGCAACCCCTTGATTAGTGCCTGGGCCAATTTGAACACAGGCACCTGGTCTCCATTTGGGTTCTGTGGAGACATAAAAGTGAAATATTTATCTCCACGTTTCCCATTTTCTATTTGTCTAAATTTTCCTGCCACAATAGACTCCCACAAACATTTGACACTAGAGTTCCGATAGGAGCTTTATGCTTGTTTTTCTTTCCTTCCTCATACAAACTCTCTGCTTCTTTGTTCATTGTGTATGTCACAATATTAAAATCATAAAAGCACGGTCACTGTCATCCCATTGCTCATCGATTTGCTCCAGCGGCACCAGTAACGTCTACATCATGAGGCTTGTTGTTACTGTTTGGGGCATATCAAATACACCATGGGTAGCTTGCCAGGCTCTGCCATGCGGGCGAGATACTCTCAGTAGCTTGCAGGGCTCTCCGAGAGGGGCAGAGGAATCAAACTCGGGTTGGCCACATGCAAGGCAAACACCCTACTGCGGTGCTATCGCTCCAGCCCCAAAGCATAAAAGTATGTAAAGAAATTATTGTTAGTAGACAAATGCAATAAAAAATAATTTTTATATTTGCTTACTTAAAAATCAACCTTTCCTATATGATCTTTTGTCATCAGTTTAATTGTCTTTTTTCTTTGAAATATTTTATATATATATATATATATATATATATATATATACTTATATGTATGGGCTGGAGCAATAGCACAGCAGTTGGGCATTCGCTTTTCACATGGCTGACCCGAGTTCGATTCCTCCGCCCCTCTTGGAGATCCCTGCAAGCTACGGAGAGTATTGAGCCCACGCGGCAGAGCCTGGCAAGCTACCCGTGTATATTGGATATTGGATATGCCAAAAAAAGTAACAATAAGGCTCTCAATGAGAGACGTTACTGGTGCCCGCTTGAACAAATTGATGAGCAATGGGATGACAGTGACAGTGATATATATATACATATACATATACATATATGTATATATATATATGTGTGTGTGTGTGTGTGTGTGTGTGTGTGTATGCTTTTAGGTGGTGTCAACTGGCTATTCTCAAGGGTTACTGCACACAGGAACTACTATTGGTGGTGCTCAGGAGGACCATGTGGGATCAAACCCAGTCATGGCACATAAGGCAAATACCCTAATTGCTGTACTCTTGCTCTGGTCCCAAAACATTACTTATATTTGTTTTGAAAGCACTCTTGTGTTTAATTTTCTTTGAGCATCACATGTGTTTGTGCTTAGTGGTTATTCCTTGTTCAGTGCTTAGATATTGCTTGCTGATGTCCTTGGAAAACTACATGGCAGAAGGAATAGAATCTCCTCCTCCTGCATGCAAAGTATAACCTCCACCCTTCGAACTGTCTCCAGCCCTTCACAAAGTTCTTTTTAGTATAATAAAGTAATTAATTATATACTGCATCACTGTACCACTGTCATCCCATGGATCATCTATTTTCTCGAGCAGGCCCAGTAACATCTCCATTCGTCCTAGCCCTGAGATTTTAGAAGCCTCTCTTTACTCCTCTTCCCAATGGTGCCACATTAGAGGCTCTTTCAGGGTCAGGAGAATGAGACCATCATTGTTACTTGTTTTGGCATATGAATACACCACGAGGAGCTTGCCAGGCTCTACCTTATAGGCAGGAAACTCGGTAGCTTGTCAGGTTCTTGAAGATAGAGAACTAGGCTATAAGATGTTCTGGGAGCATGGTTTCATCGTCTCTGGATCTTGGCTATTGATGGGATTACATGGCTGCCAGGGGTAGTTTGTGGGTGTGACTGCCAAGCTACTGGAAAATGGGGGATCTGGGTGGAGGAAGCCCAGTCCCAATCCAAGCAGGCTTGGAGATCTCAGCCCCAGGTCCCACACACTTGGGTTCCTCTTCTGGTTCCTTCATGGGTGAGGCTCGTCCAAGCATGTGGAGAGTGGTCTTGAGCATGACTGTGGCTGGGTTCTGGAGGTCTTTGGCTGCTGGAGCTCTGCTCAGGGCAGGGAGGGAGACTAAATCCACCCCCTCCGAGGGACCCCGGTGAAGACAGCCAGGCACGGGGGCAATAAAGATTAATTTATTTATATATTAATGCATATACATTTTAGAAAGATTAAGTATTGAAATAAGGGAGTTCCTTTCTTTCTAGGATATGGAGAAAGAACTAGATAAAAAGTGCATGAGAAGAGCAGTCTCTTTCAATCATGTGAGTGAGCCATAGATTTTTTTCTTATCTACTGAGCATAATACTTCTTGGTAAATTGTGGTTATTTAATAAGATTGAGTATAAGCATATTCTCTTATACACAATTGTTTAGCTACAATGTATAGCTAAATTTCAAAATTGCTGCTAATCTTAACATGAATTGGTTTTTAGCAGAGATGAAGAGTAGGTTTTGCCTATTTAATGTCTTACATCCAGTATTTAATGCTTATTATACCTGCTTAATTAGCTATTATCTTCATTTTACAAATGAGAGTACTTACTCTTAAACTTCCCTGAGGTTCTAAGGTTATAATGAACAGAGCCTAGATTTCATTAAAACATTCATATTCTTCCTAACACCACGAGATATAAATTCCTATAAATATTTCCCCTTCTTTAATCTGTGATAGAAAATACGCATGTACCTGAAAAATAATATGCTTTGCTATTTAAGTGCAACATATTATGTTAAAATATGTAACTAATTAATGCATAGTAAAATTGTAGGATAATAAAGATAAAATAATATCAAAAAATTAAAATGATTAGTTGAAAATATTTGAGGCTTATCACATACTTGCTGGGGAAAGAAAAAAAAACACCAATTTAGCATTCCAAATTCAGGGGCATTTTTGGTAATCAAAGTATACTCAAACTCAAAATGTCTATTGTGGAATAAAATAGCTGTGTAAAATAATGTTCTAAATAATAGTTGACATTTTGGGGTGGGGGGAAATCATGTGAGACAATCTGTTCATCAGAAAGATGTCTGTAAGTTGACATTCTGACAATATTTAATCCTCCAGACTGGAATAGTAGAAAATGACTGGATGATTTCGTTGTTAAGATGGTGAGGTTGCGGGGCTGGAGCGATAGCACAGCGGGTAGGGCGTTTGCCTCGCACGCGGCCGACCCGGGTTCTAATCCCAGCATCCCATATGGTCCCCTGAGCACCGCCAGGAGTAATTCCTGAGTGAAGAGCCAGGAGTAACCCCTGTGCATCGCCGGGTGTGACCCAAAAACAAAAAAAAAACAAAAAAAAACAAAAAAAACAAAACAAAACAAAAAAACAAAAACAAACAAACAAACAAACAAAAAAAAAAAGATGGTGAGGTTGAATGTTTGAGTTGCAGTTTTTAAGAGTCGCCTCTTCTGTTCAGATTGTTGCCACAAAATATCCTAGAGGGTGTGACACAAAAACAAAAATGAAACAAGTCTCACAGTACTCAAGGTGGGAAGTCTATGATCATGACATCATCATGGTTCTGGAAGTTCCAGGTGCAGACATTAGCCCTCATCACATAGGAGAGGAAACGAAAGTGCTCTCTTGGACTTTTATGATGGTGTTTATCTCATTCATGAAGGCTCTAGTTTCTGGAACTAACATCTTCAAACTATGTCATTTCATGCCTGGTGTTAGAACTTCAACCTACAGATTTGTTGGGGGTGTAGGTGAGACATAAAAACACATAAATTTATACCACATCAAACACTACATTTTTTTTTTTTGCTTTTTGGGTCATACCTGGCAATGCTCAGGGGTTATTCCTGGTTTGTACATTCAGGAATTACTCCTGGTGGTGCTCAGGAGACCAGGTCAGCCACGTGCCAGGGAAATGCCCTACCCGCTGTACTATCACTCCAGCCCCCAAACACTACATCTCTGGGTAAGGAAAGGGCGAATGCTAATTAAGGAAGGTACATACATTTTTTGCTCTATTAAACAATAACAACAAGTCTCACAATGGAGATGTTACTGGTGCCCTCTTGAGAGAATCAATGAACAACGGAATGACAGTGCCAAAGTGCTATTAATCACTTAGTGTAAAATTGTTCATTTATTTATAATCTGCTGTATCTGGACTGAGTTCAGCAGATTAAAAACAGTCAATTAAGAACAGACTTTCATGATACTAATAACTCCAAACAGAAGAAAATTTAATAGAGCAGGGCATTATTCTTTTTAAAATTTCTATGGGAAAATTCATTTGGAACATATTCTAGAAATTCCACCTCAAGGTTTATATTTAAATTATCTATAATCTGAAGATGGAATGTTATATTTAATCTTACAATTCCAACATATTTTCTAAGAACACAGTAACTTGGCTAGCAAAAACACAAATATAACTTGGGAATGAATGCTTCCCATGTCTGCAACTACTTTCATCTGGTTTCTTGAGAGAAATTAATGTTTGTAAGGCAGCCGATTAACCACATCACAAACTAGAAACCTAGCATGTGTTCCTTCAGGATCTTCTCTGTTCATGTATCAAAAATTTTACTTAAACAATTATTTAATTTAAAGTATTTTTGTTTATCTGTAATTTAAATTACTGAGTAGGATTTAAAAGGTTGGCACACTGTATAATCCATTGTCTTGCTAAAATTAAATCAAACTTTTCATTACATTGATGTTTAGTATTGACTATGGAACCCTGGAGTTGCTACTTTTTCAGCATTAAATGAAAAAAGTCTTAGACTTCCATTAGATAAAAAAGCATGATGTCACTGAACATTAATAATGTTAATTTATAGATTAAAAGAAAGATACATACATTAGGAAAATAATGGAGTCTATATTAAATATCACTCTAGACCCCAGAGCTATTACTCACAGCATTCCACTTGTTCAACCATGACCTTCATGACTCTTTTATTGTACTGAATTCTGATCACCCATTATGCAAAGCATAATTGCAACTCAGGGAAGTAAAATAATATTAATCAAGGATAACATTGGAATGGACTTTGACCCATAGGTATAAATCTAATAAATGTGTAGGCTTTTTCCCCATAACATAATGAGTTCTTTCTTATATCATTACTCATGGGACCAATGTGAAATCATAATAGGGATATTTAAGACAATTAATGAGACAGATAAGAAATGATTGTATGGTTTTAATTTCTTAATTATTTTAATGTCTCCAAATTAAAAGTATACATCAACATAAATCCATTAGGCCCAGTCTGCCAGTCATATTCGTTTGGAAGAATGTGATAAAAGAGTAATAGTAGAGAAATCAGGTAAAATCTCAGCAAAGAAAATGTTACACTATCAAAGAAACAATATTGGATTAAATCAGATGGATTCTGAAACAGTCTATTAAGGGAAATGGCTAGAAGTGTGACATCTTAGGCCATGAAAAAATGCATTTTTTCAGTGAAAGCTCTTCATCAGTGATGAGAATGACACAAATTAGTTACTTGAGCAGCTTTTTCATCTTTCATTTCTTTTTCAGCATCTGTTAATCATTTGTTCTGTAATCAAGTTCAGTTTTCTGCCAGTCCATAATCTCCTCCTGTTATGCATCAGCCAATTTTAGTAATGGATTTAAGAACAGTACTGGAGGCCACACACCCACAAAGTTCATTGGAAAAATTAGACATTCAAAATATTTAACTGACTCATAAAACTTCTAATATGAAGGGAAAAGGTTAAGACAATTGGCTACTTAGACTTTGTCACCATGTAGAACGTTACTTTCTCTCCTACTGTTCCCTCCTTATTCATTTCTTATCACTCAAGACTTGTTTAAGGTTTGCTTTTTCCAAATTAAGGAGACATACTTGAGCCTCATATGAAATAATTGTACATATAATTTGTGTAAGAAAAACAAAGAATGCATTTAGAAGAATCAGATCATTGCGCTTTCCTCTGGAAACAGACTGAGAGAAGTGAGTATAATTGGGACTTATTTTTACCATTATATAGTCCTATATGGAATTTTAAGTATTTATCACAGATTTATCTTAAAATAAATAAGAGCAATGTCTGGGTGCCTAATATAATAGTTAAGAAGTGCATTAAAATTTATTAATAAGGATTAGAGACTAGCTTAAAGGACTGGAATGCACACCTTGATGAATTTAATTGCTGGTGCCACTCTCTCTTACTCTTTGGTGCCCACTGGCTAGCCAGGTGTGGGTTTTTTGGCCCCTGGACACCACTGAATGTGGCCCTGGTGACCCTCCAAGAAATCTAATTATCAAACTGTCAGACTTCACAGCTAGTCCAAGAAATGGAGTAATATCAAGGGTGACCCCTGGTCTCCTGAATACTGCTTAAACCCTCCTTTTCCAAAAGCATGAGTGAAATGGGCATTTTAAGGATTATTCATGAATATTGTGTTCACAAGTGCACATCCAGACCCAAGAACATAATCTCATTATTAGATAATTAACCAATGCTTTAAAAAAACAAATAAAAATATGCATCATGAGAAAATTATATTATTCTCATGATGTATATGCAAATGCCATATTTACAATAAAAACATCAAGTTAACAAGAATTTTTTTCTGATAAAGTGCTGTAGGGCACTTTCCTTGTATGTGGCCGACATGGATTTGATCTCTGGCATATCCCACAAGCACCGAAGGAGTATTACCTGAACTGTAATATATATATATATAAATGTAATATACATATTTATATATGTACATATATGCATATATATGTGTCTATATATAGTTTTGTTCTATTTTGCTACACTGGTTTAAGAAAAGAAATTAAAGAAAGGAATAATATGTCATGGAGAATTAAAACTTATGGGAAAAACTGAAGATTTTCTTTCTAAATACCCAAAAAAGCATCACATTTTTGGTATTCTGTGCTACTTGATATTTTTACTTATATTCATTAACAATTTCTATATAATTATTGCATTCTTTTAAACTGCTCTGTCTTCAGGGGTATAATGCCGCCAATAGGTTAACCTGTACCTGTGGGGTGAGTGCATCAGGAGCTTGACGGTGCCTTCAGGCTTCCTGATACCCAAAAATCGCTGCTGTGCCTTTGGCCAGGCCCCAACAACTTGGGACAAAATTTACCAAGAAATTAAACCAGGTATGTGGGAGCCACACCCACAAACTAGCTCTGACATAGCTATACAAGCTCATTTATTGGCCTTATTTCAGAGACCCATAAGTGAATCTCAAATGAGATCAAAAGCTGCAGATAAGCTCGGACCTGCACATGGCTGAACAGACTGGGGTAAATCAGGGCGGGGGGCGAGGGGGCAGGTTGGCCTGGTGGCCTGCACAAGCAGAGACCCGAGGAGCCACAATCCAAAATCGCCACCCAAACCCCAGCCTGACTCCACCATCTCAGGATGGACCTCACCAAGATATAATCTGCTGAAAATTCTGGAATGTGGGTTTTGTGACTGAAATCTCCAGACTTTCTCAGAGTCGTGATGAGCTACCTTCCCCTGCTTCCCAATACACGTGGAAGCACTGGCAGTCACCCTCACGAACCAACTCCAGTAAGCTCTATTACTGGCTTGCTTCAGAGACCCCTAAGTAAATCTCAAAAGAGATCAAAAGCTTCAGTTAAGTTCAGACCGTACATGGCTGAACAGAACAGGGCAAATTGGAGGAGAGAGGGTTGGCCTGTGCCTGCCCAAAGCAGAGCCACTGACAGCCACTTGCTTCCATAGTCCAAATCACCACCACGCCCTCGGCCTGATCCAGTCTCAGGATGGTTCTCACCAGGATATAACCTGCTGAGAAATGTGTAATATGGAGTTAGCACACCAACAACCCTGGCCCAGAGACACAGCAGGGAGTCCTGGAAGACACCACAGTGCCGGAGATCTCTCCAGACCATACCAAGCCAGTTTCAGTAGGGCACCCCAGATGGAGCAGGTGCAGACTGCCCGCCTACTCCAGATGGAATCCCGGTGACCAACAGCTTCCACAAGCAAAACCCAGGTATGCGGGTTCCAGGACCGAATCTCCAGGTCACATGGCCACAGAGGACCCGGGATGTCCCTCCCCAGCTCCCAGCCCACCCAGAAGACTGGCTGTCATGCCCACAATTTACCTCCATGTGCCATCATAGCTCACCGACAGCCCTGGTTCAGAGACTCCCAATTGAATCCCCAAATGGATTAGTGCTAAAGAGAGATGTCTTCGGTACCCAACCATTTACAGTCTAGAAATTTACATTTACAATTGTGGCCACAGAAATCTTTATGATATTCAAAATGAGCAATGGAAAATAAATTATCTAGTATCTTCCCTGGCAGGTAGGCTGGGAAAATGGTGGTGGAAAAATTTGACACAAACATAATGCCCAAAATTGGAGAGACAGTACTAGGGAAATTGCCACAGAGTCAGGGTGAGGACTGGGATGTGTGTGTGTGTGTGTGTGTGTGTGTGTGTGTGTGTGGTGGGGGGGCGGAGATACTGGGACATTGGTGGAGGAAAATGTGCACAGGTGGAGGGATGGGTGTTCCATCATTATATGGCTTAATCTCAATCATCAAAGCTTAGTAACTCTATTGCATGGTGCTACAATAAATTTTTTTAAAAAAGTAATGTGGAGTTCAAGTCTAATTCAATCAGCTTAATCAATGGCTGAACAAATAGCAGTACTCCTACATTATTAAAAATAAACTGCTCTGTCTTATACTCATGATTCCCTCCCCCACCCAAAGTATTTAATGAGGCCCCAGTCTACTCAGGAAAAACTGGTAATTATCTTTTATGACCCACTAATTTCTGAATCTAACTTTAAATCAGTCACCAACATTCAGTTCTAGGTTTGTCTTGCAGGAGATTTTTGTTTTCTTTTATCTCCTTTCATTTCCACCATTAAATGGTTTCCCTCTCTTCTAAAGCCTTACAAATCCATAGAATTTTTGTTAATGGAATATGTAAGAACTGCGCATATGTGAAATTTAAAAGACATTTGAAAAATAATAGCAGAGCAACATACTTTTGCTAAATTGGCAAACATTCCTGACAATTATTTACCATTTTTTTACTGTAGACTCTTTGTTCCTATAACTATAATCCACAAATTCTTGTATTATATTCTATTTGCTAAAAAACAAGCTGATTTCTCTGCTCTTCATTTTAACATACAAAATGATTTGACCAGAACAGTAAAAAAATCCCTGTATTATCTATTGTTACTGATATTTCCACACATACTCTCAGAGAGGAACACAGATTTAAGAATGTTACATTTGATGCCAGGGTGTACTTTGAGTGCCAGAGACATAGTCCAGCATATATTGTGATTGCCTTACATACAGCCAACCAGAGTTTGAGTCACCCCATATTGTACCCCAAGCCCTCCAGGAGTAATTTCTGAGCACAGAGTTAGGAGTGAACTCTGAGCACCGCTGGGTATGGTACAAAAACGGAGAGTGCCACTTTTTCTCTTTCAGTTTTCTATGTTTTTTTTTGCCTCAACCTCCTTCAACACAATAGCTTCCTCCAGTGTACAACACTTAGTACATTATTGAAGAGCTTGAAAGGAATTTATTGGCCTTTCTTTCCTTCTGATTGTCTGATAGATCCCATCTGCACAACTGTTTCTACAACATAAGTGCATTTTAAGAAATGACATCCTCAAGTACATTAACATTTTCTTCCAATTAAGACTAGAATTGTTGAGTTATCATCTGCAGTAGAGGACAGCATATTGACTTTATCTCCTTCCAAGGTTGACAGAGCTAAGAAGTATAATACAGAGAAAAGTAGCATCTTAACATCAATTCATTAATTTTTATAATCATTGGAGGTTATGAGGCCATTGCTGGTGTTGATCAGGGATTACTCCTGGAGGTGTATTTGTATTTCTGCTCAGGAGTCATTCCTGGAGGTGACCGGGGGACCCTATGGACTGCTGAGGACCAACCAGGGTCACCCACAAGAAATGCAAGCATCCTACCACATGTACTAACTCTCTGACCCAAACAATTTTATTTTTATTTTCCTAGTTACCTTAACATCTAAAATTACTCACCAAAGGTATGGTTTGGAATTTTTCAGGGATAATCTGAGAAAATTTTTGATAAAACATCAGCTTGACTAGTATCCTCTAGTCACCACTTCAGCATTATTTTTTTTTAATTTAATGGGTCTCCATGTGAAAATAGAAGCATGTTAGTGCCCCTGACATCCCAGTGATAATTAGGGGAAATTGGCCTGTAGATTCAGGCTTTAAGTTTCCTGCATTAGGCAAACTTAAGAGAAAGCACTGCCTAAGCAAGAAATGTCCTGCAAAGGTAAAGCATGGGTCTCAGCAGAAATGTCCTCCAGGGGGAAATATGGACACATCCTACTAAGGAGAGTACATACAAGCTTGAACACACTTACAGGAACCATAACACCAACAGCTGGCAGGAAATTTCTACCAAGAAAAGCAAAGCATTTTTAGTTTCAAAGCTACTGCCTACCTGCCTCATGCCCCCAGTGTCCACAACTGTCCTAGTGCTTAATCCTTTGTTCTGGTGACTAATGACGAATGGTGCACCTAAGGAAAAGGAGGAGGAAACGGAGGTTGCCCCAAATATAAAAGCCCAGGAGCCCTTGTTTGGACTTTGAGGATAGCTTCCTGCCTAGAAAAGCCACATTGTCTGTATCTTTTTCGAGCTGATTCAACTGGCTTTACTGTGGCTATCTGCCACATATTGTAACTACGAAACTGGAGTCATCAACATTTCATGTTTCAAGCAAATTAACAATGGCCACCGATTGACAGGTGTAGTGGAGAAAATTGAATTAAATGAAGACATAGTGGTCTTTATGCTTTCATTGGAGTCATTGATTACCAAGTCCACACTGTGAGAACAAGATGTCCAACATTCCAAATATACTCCAACCAAAAATGTTACAGTCCTTTTCCACTACTATGTCCTAGAAAATCAATGAGGGCTATTTAAGGCATTAAACATTATTTTTCCAGGACTTTTCTTATCCTATATATGAATAAATAACTTAAGGTTTCTTCTCTGCTTGACAGCTAGTATATGACTGAGAAAGAAACGTGTTGGAGGAAGACTAAAAGTTATCAAAATCAGTATGTTATCCATATATGTGGGAGTTCATCACTCTAAATACGGGGATTATCTGGGATTTACTGGGATTAAAGGTGATAAAATGTCAAGTAACATCATCACAAACAAAACAAACAAAAAAACACTGACTGCCTTAAACAGATGGCTAAATCCAAGAATTCAAATGGTATTTTCAGGATCTTCCAACTTTACCTTTATTCTACAAATATAGCAAGAGTGTATAATCCTCAGACTGTCTTGTTTCTATAGTCTCTGTCATGAAAATTCGTTATCTAACAGGTGGAAGTCTTAACTTTGCATCATTCCTGTGGCAAGAAAGCTAATCTACTTAAGGGGAAAAGACCCTCAAGGTAAGACCAGAGAGGAAAATATATACTTGGGAGTAAACTTTCCCTATAACCTACACCTTACTGTTCTGGCACTGGGAAATCTTTTCTACTATTACAAACACTACTTACCATTTGCTTCAAAATGTTTCTGTTGATTTACTTTTTAAAGGACATAGTCTGGAATTTCTTAGACAACTGACTCTTCTAAAATTTTCTGAATTTGGGGGAGTTGAATAGAGTACAGCAGAAAGGGTGTTTGCCTACCGGGGATAGGCCCATCCGGGTTCTATCCCTGGTACACATCTGTTCCCCTGAGGCTTTTCAGGAGTAGTTACTCCTGGATGCCAGGAGTAATTCCTGAACATTGCCAGGAAAACACAAAAACAGAATTTTAAAACTATCTGAATTTTAGATTTCACTCAAAGTACTTACAATCCCTTTACCAATGAAGACCTAAAGAAAAATTAAACACAGACATGACTGTTTACTGTGATATTGAACCTCAAGCAGACTGGGGCATCTGAGATGGAGATCACTAGTGTAGAAAAGGATTCATTAAAAATCCATAGGATGGGGCTCGAGTGATAGCACAGTGGGTAGGGCATTCGCCTTGCATGCAGTCGACCAGGGTTCAATTTGCAGCATCTCATATGGTCCCCCGAGCACCACCAGGAGTAATTCCTGAGTGCATGAGACAGGAGTAACCCCTGTGCATTGCCGGGTGAGAGCCAAAGAGAAAAAAGAAAAAAAATCCATAGGCATGTTTCTATGTTGATCTCACAGGCGTTATGACTAGATATCATACTATATATATGTATATATATGTATGTGGATACATATATGCATCATAACAGCAAGTAATGATTTTTGTCTGAGGCAATCATCCTTAAATAGTTTAATAAAACCAGAATAATGCAGAAATATCCCTTCTGTGATAATACTGGAATATTATCAGCACTAAAACATAAGTTCAGCTTCAATCTGAACATCTGTAAAATGAAAATATATTATTTCTTTCAAAAATGTATTAACACAGTAATACACAGAAGGACCAGGCATTTGCTACAGTCATGCACACAGATATCATCTAAGTTTATTAAAAATCAATTCTATTTTCACTCAGAACTTTCCATCAAATCAACCCTTAGGTTGATTTCTATTCATATTTACCTTTGCTGGCTGGAGCAATAGCACAGCAGGTAGGGTGTTTGCCTTGAACGTGGCCAACCCAGGTTCGATTCCTCCATCCCTTTGTGAGAGCCTGACAAGCTATCGACAGTAATTCACCTGCAAGGCAGAGCCTGGCATGCTACTGTAGCGTATTCGATATGTCAAAAACAGTAACAAGTCACACAATGGAGACGTTACTGGTGCCCACTCGAGCAAATTGATGAGCAACTAGATGACAGTGATAGAGTGATACAGTGATTTACCTTTGTTATTAAAACAACACTTTTTCCAGCATGGTATAACCTTCAGGAATGCAGTTTAGAACAAGGCATAGCCACAAAGGTCCTACGATCCATCACCATCCATTCACTCCTCTATCCATTCCTTCCATACTCATTTAACCTTCTCTGATAATCTTTAGAATTATGCAATTCTAACTTTTATTTGCATATAAGGATTTACTTTTGTTGATTTAGTTATTTGTTTGCTTGTTTCTTTATATTACAAAGATGAAAACTTGCAAACTTTCTTCCTTTCCATATATAACATTTCAAAGTCTTTTGTCCTCTTCCTTCTTATTCTTCTTTTTTCTTTGCAATATCCCAAACTACTCTTTCCTCCTCTTCCTTCTCATTTTTTGAGTCCCTGTCCTAAAGATATTTTTATCACATGAAAATGGTATATTTATCCCAGAAGCACACAAACCAATTTCAGAACCCAGCGGCTGCTGGAAGAAATGAATCTAGACTGTGAACTAAACTATGGCCCCATGCCCCAGAGGGAAAGGCCTATTTGTCCCTTCTGCCTTATCCCTTCAGAGGCAGCATGGTGACCGCTATCTTTCAGAGCCTATTGGACAAAGGTATGAGTTTGCAGTGACGGGGAGTGTGGGAATCTCGGGATGTGGGGGCGGAACTGGCCCTGCTCCCCGCCCAGACGTGACTTCGAGCGGCTGCCCACAAACAGCTCCTCCACTCCTGAAGGGCCATGATCCCAGAGGCAAACAAACCAATCTCGGAACCCAGTGGCTGCTGGCAGAAATACCTCTTGACTTAACTACTAAAATACCAGAATTCCAAAACCGAGACATCATATGCTCTTTATTATCAGCAATAGAAAACAAATGATCTAATGATGCCTTTTTGGCAGGTCTGATTGTTTAGGGAAATTCCAAATAATAATAGTGGTTTTCTGTTGAAAACTGAATGTAATCAAAGTAGAGAGAGTAAAGAAAATCATCTGCCACAGGGTGGGGGGGTGGGGAGTACACTGGGGTTCTTGGTGGTGGATCATGTGCACTGGTGAAGGGATGGGTGTTTGAGCATTGTATGACTGAGACTTAAACCTGAAAGCTTTGTTCTCATGGTGATTCAATTAAAAAAAAGATAGAAAATGGTATATTTATATTATAGCATTTAATAGTTGTATATACATATAAAGATGAACTATGCCATAAATACTATACTAAAAATAATTGAATATAGGTTAGAGTTTTATTTAATTTTTAGTATTGATAAAATATAAATAAAATGACCACCATTTGGTTAATTAGTTTTCTTATAATAAACCTTATGATAATTCTGTCCAGAATAATTTGGGTTATATACAGCCTAAAGAGGCTAACAAAATCTACAAACAAGAGCTGTGAATAATGTTTGAAATAAAGTAAAATAAATGAAATAGTCAAGCTTACATGTATGGTGCTACAATAGAAATATATACGGTTTAATTTTATTTTGATAATATTAATATATTAGAGTATAATCCTGGTTACCAAAATTGGGATGATAAATGTTTATTATGATTTTAAATGGTACGCCAAGAAATTGACTGTAAAATAAGCTATGATGTTCTCTCTATAGAATAAAGATCTTGGCAGTAGACTTTGGAAAAATGTCCTTGTAATAAAGGAGTTGATTTAGAATGTCTTTTGCAAATGAATTTCTCTATTCCTTTACATATCTTCTATTGTATAATATTAAGCAAAATTAGTCCTATAATGGGAGTTTTATATATTTAATTATACAGAATTAAATACTATGTGGTTTTTATTTTCTCCATCAATGTGTAATAGTCATGGAGCCAGGGAAATAACTTAAAGGGTTGGGACATATGTTTTGCATGCATACGTCCTGGGTTTGATCCACATGTATTCTGCACGCACACAACCCTGGAACGTAGAGTTGACTGAAGTCCCTGCTGTGTGTTTCCAAAGCAAAGCTAAATGAAACAATGTCACCATCAAGTAAGCCCCATTTCCTCCCTCTGTAATAAAAGATTTTGTATAGTAACTGTCATGTGCAATCTTACTGCCTGACTTAATTATGTCCTTAAGTAAATCTAAACTTCATAAAAATATTTTCATGCTTTCCATGCTTTCATGATATACATTTTACATATTTAAGCATGTGTCACTGTCACTGTCATAGATTTTGCTCATCGATTTGCTTGAACAGTCACCAGTAACGTCTCCATTGTGAGACTTTATTGGTAAGGCATGTGAGTTTTACCAATAATTTTATTGTATTATCACATGCTATATATTCTTTATTACTTGTAACTGCCAACTACACATGAAAATATTTATCAATTTATTTCAGAGTATATTTGCCTTTGATAGTAATTGGTGGGATTTTTCTATAAGTTCTCAAACATATATAAATATCTGTTGAATAGTACTAAGACATACACTTTGTGATAGTACAGTTATTTTATTGATATATGCTATACTTAAATCTTCAAATATTACTGTATCACTGCCATCCTGTTGTTCATTGATTTGCTCAAGCTGGCACCAGTAACGTCTTCATTAGTCCTTGTTGCATGCTATTGCAGCCCAATGACTCTTTCAGGGTCAGGAGAATGAATACTGCCATTTGTTACTGTTTTGGGATATTCCAAAAACAGTAACAACAAGTCTCACAATGGAGACGTTACTGGTACCCGCTCGAGCAAATCTATGAACAACAAGATGACAGTGCTACAGTGCTATTAAATCTTCAAACATACTTATTAATCCCAATACATCCAGCAAATGCACTTTCAGAAGAAAGAATTATTTTCTTAGAGTGTTGGAAATGTTCATATATAATTTTTAGTCAAAGCAAAAAAAATAGAAAAAGAAGTCACTAAGAGTTAAGTTTAGTAGATAAAAGAAAACAATAGAAACAGGACTTCTCATCCTTCTTATATTGTAAATAAATTAGCAACATTTACAACCATATTTGGTTGTCCTGTTGGAAAAAAGATGTACTCAAGTTAATAAAACTTGCAAAAACCAAAAAACTGAAAACTTTGACATTTGGTTGAAAATTTTACTTTAAAGTGTTAAAAGTTGAATATTAAACCATTAAACACATGGAAAAGAATACAGACAGTACATTCTGTAAGATTTGCTTCTTGTGATGTAGTTGGGGAATTTGACTCCAATAGCAATGGGAACAAAAGCAAAAATTAACAAATGGAATTACAGGAAACTAAAAACTTTTTTGTGGTATAAAAAAGTCATTAAAAGACATTCTACTGAGTGGGAAAGAGTGCTTGCACATAATCATCAGACAAAGAGATAACAATCGCTATATACCAGGAATTCACAAAACTCAACATGATAATAAACAACTCTTCTAAAATATATATGGAGATAAAGCAGAACAGACAACATCAGTGCTGACAGAGAGTTGGAATGGACTGCAACTCAGATATGGGGAAAAAAATAGCCATTGTATTTTGCTACAAATGGATGGAGCTTTGGGAACTCATGCGAAGCAAATAGGCCAGCAGAAAGACAAATATCGGATGATCTGACCCATGTGTGAATTATAAAGAAGCAAAACAAAGAGACAGACAAAACCAAATGCAGACAAACCTGTGGACTTGGAGCAAAGCTGAGGTACCACAGGAGGCAGGGGTGGGGAAACAACAGTTGAAGAGGTGCAATAAGCTATGATGAAGGCACTTTGATGGTGGTTGTTATATGTTAGTCTCGTACTTTGAAATAGTCATGCAATTGTTCCTCTAAAATATAAACAGCGGTATAAACTAATGTTAGGTCAATTAATTTTTTTTTTAAAGGAAAAATGTAATTTAATAGTTTTGTGACACAAAGGCTGAACTTGGCGGAGTGGGGTCCATACAGTGACAGCCGATATAAATGCAATCCCAGCATTTAGTGGTTGCTGCTGAGAATTAAAGCTCGCCTCTCTCGAAGTTGAGATATCTTTTTCCTGTGTCAGGAACATAGAAATCCTATGTCTACTATTATCCAGTATTCCAGGATATAAATTTCAAGGCCTTCAAGTGACGTTCCGAAGTTCCCCTTATTCTGTTCGGCTGTAGAGGCGCAGCTCCCCAGTCTGTTGCTCTGTGAGGATGCAAGCAGAGGAATGCATCAAGCTGCCAACTCTGAAACTCACAGTGCTGTCCGTACTACGAGTTCCTAGCTCATCTCTTAATGGTGGGTTGATTGTGACAGAATTTATTTTGAAGCCATTTCTCTCCCAATTCTCTATACCTTTCTTCTTATATAGATTTCATTTAACTAAAGGACTGGAGTGATAGCATAGCAGGTAGGGCATTTGCCTTGCATGTGGCTGACCAGGGTTCGACTCCTCCGTCTCTCTCAGACAGCCAAGCAAGATACCGAGAGTATCCCACCTGCACAGCAGAGCCTGGCAAGCTACCCGTGGCGTATTCAATATCCTAAGAACTCAAATATCCTTTAATCAATGTTTTATCTCTGTGTGTGCGCCCATGTACGTGCACGCGCTCGTGTGTATGTGTGTGTGTGTGTGTAGGGGCATATCTAACTGTGTTCAGGGCTTACTATTGATTCTGTGCTCAAGGATCTTTCCTAATAGGGCTCTGGGAAACAAATGGGTGCCAGGGGATTGAACCTGGTGCAGAATCATTCAAGGCAAACAACTTACCCTCTGTAGGATCATCAATCCAGCTCAGCCATGTATGTTAACGTCAAATTGTGTTCTAAAAGCAAGATCAAGATCAACAACAGAGAAACACATTCTTCTTGATAAGAATTATCATGTGGTTTTAGTTAAAAAATAATTTAAGAAATCAACCAAATAGTCACATATCTGTAAGTAGAGCCACAGTCAGTTGAATTTAAAATTCCACACAATCATTCTAAATCATCAAACACTTAAAATAATGTTGAAAAGTTAGTGAAAAAGCTAGTGGAAATTTTTTTTGGTCTCCTTAAATTTCCATTAAAAACATTAAAACAATTAGACAGTAAAACCCAAAACTATGTGATAAGCTTCCTCCGGACCTTAAACATTCAACCACTGAGTGAGGAACATCCACCATAGCTGTGTTTTATTGACATTTGTATGGGAGAATGAAACAGAGAGCAATGGGGTTGGGGGACCTGTAAGAGCCTAAAAGTTTTCAAAAAAATGATATGGTTTAAGTTAAGAATAACTATTGAAATTTAAGGCCATCTGTTTAACCAACAAATTGGTGAATAAAAAATTCCCACAATATTGCCTTGGTATGTAAAGAAACCAAACTTTCAGAATTGATGGGTCAGGCTAACGTCCATAAGATGGTAGAAAATATGAAGAGTTAAATAAAAATTAAGCAAGGAAGTTATAACTGGTTTTTAATATCATAAAATACAATGGATGTTAATTTTACATAATATATGCAAAAAGCAATATGAAAAACCATAACATAATCCATAATGACTTCAGGAATGGCAATTGATAATAATACTCTGTACTGCTATCCTGAAATTGTTATAGGAATAATTCTGAAAAGGATAATTGAAGAGCTGACTACTAATAATCAAGCATATTGTATGTATCCAATACGCAGGGTTCTAGAAGAAAAGAAAATACATAGAAATAAATAGAAATTTGTTAAGAGAAAATTGAAGTAATAAACTACCTTCAGCTTCCTGCTCCACCATCCTGGGTGAAGCTCACCTCTGCTGATATCACTGCACTTATTCTAAACCCGAGGCAAGCTTCTTAGGAGACTCCCTCCCTCGGTATTCCCAACAGACTTCACACCTGAGCTGCTTCCTCTGAAAGCCCCACAACACAACTCCTTTCTATCCTGCTTGCTGCTCACCACCCCAGACAGAGAAGACAGAGCCAGTCCCTCACCACCTTCCCAGGAAGTTAACTGCAAAATATCACCACAGCACAAAAACACTAGAAAACCTATGGAGAAAACATGTGGAGACCCATCAAGACATAAACAACACCAGTAAAGCCTCGGTGTTTTTCATGACACTCTGATGAAGATGTTTCAATGAGTTCAAAAAATTATAGCACAGGTAAACAGCAAAGCACAAGAAAGTCTGAGCATCTCAATGAAAAGGCTATTACAGTCAGAAATGACAGAAATGAAGAACATGGGAGGTGATATAGAAAGATGTCATTAGAAGCTCTGAACACGGGAATAACAGAAGCTGAGCAAAAGATTGATGAACTCCAAGAAAAGAAGGAGGAAACTGCTAGAAAACAGGAGAAAGTGAAAAATAGCTTGAAAAGAAATGAATGGCATACTCAAAAACTGGAATGAAGTCAAGAGGAACAGTATCAGAATCATGGCAGTCTCTGAAGAACAGGAAGCAAATGTGAACAAATAATAGTGGAGGAAATCATTGATGAAACTTCTCAGGGCTGAGGGTTATAGGTACTGTGATTTAAAAGGCCCTTAGCCCCAGTGAAAATAGACCCAGTTAGAAAAACTCCAAGACACATTATACTGAAAATGACAAAATCTAAAGATAAAGAATATTGAAAGCAGCAAGATCAAAAGGAACTTACATACAAAAAACAGTTCTTAAGATGTACAGAAGATCTATCAGTTAAGACTTTATGAGCCAGAAGATTATAGAAGGATATAGCACACATTTTCAATGAAATGAGCACTTCACCAGGAATATTCTATCCAGCTAGGTTATCATTCAGATTAGTAGGAACCATATTGAATTTCATGGATAGGTATCAGCTCAGGGAATTCATAACCTTGAAACCAGTTTTTCAACAAGTGATCAATTTGTGATTAAGTTTGTCATCAAGATAGGTTTATTATCTTGTAAAATAATGCATATATGTAATCCAAAACATTATTACAGTAGATTAGCAGAAATAGATTGTATTTACATGAAAAAGAAAGGAAAGCAGGATAATGAAAGCAGGGGTTTGGATGATCAAACTAGAGATCAAACTAAGCAGAAATTTCCAGAAGTTTGAAGAAACAAAAACCAAATTCTCCCCTGATACCTACCACAAGCACACAGATATAAAAAAGTCATTGTTTACTTTTCTCTTCTTATTTTCATAATTATGTTAAAGACAAACCTAGAAAAACACTTCATGGAAGAGATAAAATAATTGAAGTAAAGTGGAAAAGGAATTTCAGTAAGAAAACATTTTATGTGAACGAAGGAAAATAATTGTTGGATATCACTGGTTCGTCCTTTCTCCCCTTGCCTCTAGGAGCTTAGGTATGTCGGTCACGCCCATCAAAGTTATGTTCATACAGAAAAAAGAGTAGAAATAAGCCTGGAATGGCAATTTAAAGATAATCAGTGTATGGATGCAATAGATTTTTTCTTACTGCATCACTTTAATTTGGATTTTTAACCTGATGTATTTTAACAGAAATTTAACTCTTCCTGTTTTAGCTTGTGCGCCCTTTTGATTTCCTGTAGATTGGAATTATGCTTTATTTTGTATAACACTTATGCTGTAAAATATGACTGAATTTTCATGGGATAATGTTAAAAATCATTTGTTAGTGTATAATATATATATATGAACAGTTAGAATAATGGATTTGTAAATTCATAGTACCTGTAATAACTATACTTCTGGTATTGGGTTTTCAGTTATATGGCAAAGTATTTTTGATGAGTTAAATCTATGATTTTATATGTATGAGTGAGATATTTTCTTTCTCCTCTCTTCCTGTCTTTTGAACAGTTTAGTTTATAGCCATGTCCTTTTGTATGTACAAAGGAAGACATTTAATATTATGCCTTTGCAATTGGGATTTAATTGGCTTTGAATATTATTAATTCCTGGGCATCTGCTTTCTTGAATGTAGCCTTGGTTGCCCTCAGTTCCTAGCCCTCTAAAAGGCAGGGTCCCAACGTGGGATGAAGAAGGACCCAGGGCAAGTGGTAAGTTGTGTGCTACCCTGGCATCGAGATGGGCCAGGCCAAAGCGCCTAATGCTTAACTATATGTTAAGAGCTTGGTCATGGGGTGTCATGTCATGATCCAAAAGCAATGACGAGACAGGGCCCTGCTAGGGCTAGGAAAGACTAATCTGGCCTGAGCGCTGTAGTCTGAGATGAGGTGACCCCCGGAGAGCAATTCTAAAAGTTTAATGCATCTCTTGCTATGCCCATACAAAATGATTAATATTGTAAATGCTTATATGTTTGTCTGACAAGGAGAGGAGAAACACAAACATGGGATTTCATCCTTGGATGGGTCCTGCTGAAAGCGTATCTGTCCTAGAGAATAGGTCTTCTGCTAGTGTTATTGAACTTTTTGTGCCTAGCATTTTATTTTATGGTTAAAATCTGCCCTAAACAAAAAGGGGGGAGATGTTGGAATATTTCCCCTTTTCCAGCTGCCTTCTGGAGTTTTGTCACAGAAACCTTTTGTCACAGAAACCTAGCTGATCTTTGACCTGCAGATCTTAGGTGTTAGCCAGTCTTGACTTGACATGGTAGATTCCAGGCTCTGGCCCAGCCTAGTCTTTGGGATGTAAATTTCAGGTGCTATCTAGTTTGTAATTGACATGTAGATTTCTTGCTGCAGCCCAGCCCGGTCTTTGGGATGTAAATCGAGTGCTTTCAGCCCAATGGAGGCTTCAGTTTTGGTTTTGTATCTTCTTTCTGTGGGTGGGTGGGGGGGGGGGCTAGATTAAGGCCTGCAGATACAAGAGAATTATGTTGTCTCAATGTTCTTCCTGTAAGATCTTTTGGTGCCTTTGGTGACGTCAATGCATTGCACCCTTTGGAAGGGCCATGATCAATAAAAGGGGTTCGGAGAGGAGGTGAGGGGGCGGAAAGTATATAGGGGGCGGAAAGTGTATGGCGGCGGAGAGTGTATAGAGGGAAGATTGGAATAAACTGCAAGTGGGACCAACCATCATGGCTCCGTTCCTTCCTTCGCCTGCCACATCATCGCCATTAACCTCCCCGGGGTGGGGAAAGCGGCCGAAGGCTACCGAACTCGGGTGGCGGGAGAGACAGCTGCTACCCTAGGCCCTGTGCCTGGCTCGGTGCGGTGAGGCGTCCCTTCCCTCGCCCGCACCCTTTCTTTTTATTTTTATACAATAATAATATAAATTAATCTGAAATATGTCTGATTGAAAAGAAAAGAATATTTAAATAACTTGCATCTTTTTGATAGTCAAGGTAGCAAAGTGGAGGAAATAAATAATCTAGAGTGTTAAAAGTGATTAACAGTAATAATACATGCATTCAATGTTAACAGTACATACAATAATATAATCCTCTGCCTTGGTAGGAAAACAAACATAAAGCCGACTCTTCATTTTATACACATGTACCAGGGGTTCATCAATGTATCAGGGGACTGATTGGAAATTCTCTCTCTCTCTATATATAAATGTTACATGGTTTATTTAGCTACTTGTTTTGATGTTTTCTTCAAAATTTGTATAAACTTCATCATTATCATCATCATCATCCCATTGATTGTTGATTTTCTCGAGCAGTCTCAGTAACGTCTCCATTCATTCTAGCCCTGAGATTTTAGAATCCTCTCTTTACTCATCCTTCTTAATGGTGCAGCATTAGAGGCTCTTTCAGGTCAGGGGAATGAGACCCAGTATAAACTTCAAAATAGAATTTTTTTTTGCTCTGCTGTAATTTCATTTGTAATTATAACACTAGATATGATTTGTAATTATTTTGTGTTCAATAAATATTCACAGGATATAAAGAAGAAAAACAGAAGTAATCTTTCAGAAAAAGGTGCATAGTTTCCCTTTTCCATGATAGTGTCTATCTTCTCAAAAAAGCAACTTCCAGAATAATGTACATAGTCTTGTTCTTTCTATAAGTCTGTGTATAGTACACTTAATACAGGTTAAAGTTAAAACAAGCCATGGGGCAGAACTCCTGGTCCTTATCTCTACTGCTCTTGGCTGTTAGTCTCCCATTATGTTACTTTATATTCCACAGATGAGTGCGGCCTCACATGCTGGGGCAAAAGGCAGTTGAGATAGAGAAGGGAACACCAAGTAGAGGATGTTGGGAGGGCCCATTCGGGTTGGAAGATGCGTGCCGAAAGTAGACTATAGACCAAATATGCTGGCCACTCAATACCTCTATTGCAAACTACAACACCCAAAAGGAGAGAGAACAAAATGGAATGCCCTGCTGCAGAGGTGGGGTGGGGTGGTGGGGGATGGGGTGGGGGGGTGGGAGGGATATTGGGAACATTGGTCGAGGAGAATGGGCACTGGTGGAGGGATGGGTAAACGATCATTGTATGATTGAAATGTAAACACGAAAGTTTGTAAGTTTGCAACCACTGTACCTCACAGTGATTCACTAATAAAAAATTTTAAAAAACAAATAAAGTTAAAACAATGCAAAGAAGATGAAAGTAGCTCATGTTTCTTCAGACATATTAGTCACTCCACAAAGTATTGCCCTTATACAGATGGAGGCAGAAACATCCCAGTTTATCTAATGAGGGAGCATTCTGATTTCTGATTAACAATTTCTATGGCCAATCACTTGTATCACTTGTCGTCCCGTTTGTTCTAGCAGGTGCCAGTAACGTCTCCATTTGTCCCTGTCATGTGCTTGTGTAGCCCAATGGCATCTGATCACTCCAGGAACATGAAGAGCCTCAAACCGTTCATTCAGGGTTTTGATGAAGAAGTCTGACCATCTCGTTGGTGGGCAGCCACGTGGTCTTTTGACGTCACATGGAATCAAGTCGGTAACATCTCTAGTCCAGCTGTCCTTTCTGACTTGCATTACGTATCCGGCCCAACTGATTTTTGATGCCTTGGCAAACAAGACAGCATCCTTGATTCTTGAAATAACTATATATTCTATGGACAATATATCGTTATAAAACAGCTGGAACTAGGGCTTAAGAGACAGGTTTCAGTAATTAATTGAGACTCTGATATAGATTTTGCATTAGGAAACTAAAGAGAATTGTGTATTATTTATCTAACATTTAAATTGAGCAAGGCTAGAATAGAGAGTTTAGAAACCAATGGCAGAAAGAATTAGACACATTCTCAAGGCAATGGCTTCTCAAAATTCTTAAATTGTCTTTACATTATTAATCATGAACAAAATATATTCACTAAGTGCTAAGTTACTTAAAAATATAATTGGTAGGTCACCTAAAAGCAAATAAAAGAAATGCTAATTTGAAATAGAAGTCTCCTATAATTAGAACTGATCTTGAAGAGTTTCTTCTTTAATAGGACACTGGAATATTTCAAAGTCAAGAGAACCTTTGAATTTTATTTCATTCCTCCATTTGTCAGCCTTGAATAACTCCAAAATTAAAGTAAAACTCCAATTTTAAATGCACACAAAAATATTAGGTTTAATCAAAATGTCTTAGAAATATCAGATATACCGGAATCCAGGGTTTAAACATAAGTAAGAAGAAAGCAAACAACACTAACAAAAACCCAAGCACAGCCACGCCAGTACTCATGTAGGTGCCATTCAAGCACCATCATGGAGCAATGAGAACACTGCCACTATAGAGTCACGGGTATTTGACAATCTCTGTTGTTGTTGCTGTTGTTCTCTTTGGTCTTCCTGCAAGGAGTACTAGATGACTAGATGAATCGATATGAAAGGAAGACACTATTTTTGATATTCACTCATTTTTCATCAACAAAGTTTGACTCAGGAAGGATATTGAAAAGGATGGTGGAGGATTTACTTGTCCTGTGTGCTGCTGGAATAGAAAGATAATGAAAACCCATCAGAGGATAAGATGCGATGGAGGAAAGCTCATCAACTGGAGCCTTGGTGAACTCAACTGATCTGTGAGACGGAAGGAAGAAATCTGTGTACTGTGATAACAGAAGTCCAATCCCATTTCTGCATTTTAGTATGTGCACTGACTGTGGGATTATATGTTATTTTAGAAATATGCATTATGGAGTATATGATATTTGAGAAAAAAACTAATCTCTTAAATGCATGGTTGCTTTATTTTCTTAATGTGCTGTTTGAAATTATTTTACACACGACTTGCTTGACAAGACTGAACCAAAAATGCAATGTGTCACTGTATATGATCTTAAATTTAAAGCTCTGTTCAGTTTTATTGAATGTTTTCTGCATTTTGTTTTCTCTACTGAAAAATAATCTACAGATGTAAATACAAAGATCATCTGCACAAAGAGTTGTGATTAAAGTGCTACTCATTATTGTTTTTTAAAAATGCCTGTAAAGAAATATCTAAGAAAGATGGAGTGGGAATGGTTAAATGAAAATCAATTTATACAGGCAAATGATATTATTTTCTTCCATAGAATTCTTCTTTCTATAATGGGAATATAATTCTTGTTTGTAGATTCTTTGCACTTTCATCATATAATTTAACAATAATACCTGAGAATTTGATCCATGGATTAGCTCATCATCTGGAATTTGTTGATGCATGTTCTTCACTCTATTAAGCATGTCCAAAAGCCTTTTCTGAGTTAAGTTATATAGGCAGCTGGATCCTCATCTGTAAGCTAACATTATAAGTATCGTTGCACCCATTGGAAGATATTGACTCCCATTTTGTCCCTTTTAATGTTATCAGGACAATGATAATGTGTAAAACTAAGATCTATTTATTCTAGTTAAAAATAGTAAAACATTATTATTTTTATTAGTGTTTATTATCAAGATTGGTATTACAGAAAAGATTCTTTTAGTAATTGCAATTTAGTAACCTACTGGTAAAATATTCAGAGAGAAGTTGAAATCGATACATTATCATTTCCTTTTACTTATCTAGTTTCCAGGTAATTATTTCAATATGACCTGTAAAAAACTAAGACTCACTGAGGGGCGAGTGCACTCGAGGGCTCTCCAGTCAGCTCTGTCTCACTGCCCGCGTTCGGTGCCCTGGAACCGCAGTGTGTGGACTGGATCGGGACGGCACGGTGGTCAAGGAAAGGTGAAGGAAGAACGAGGACCAAGCTGGTTGCTGATTAGTTACCGTTTATTCAATCTTCCATCTTTCTCATCTCCCGCACTCCCAGCTCCGGCCTCTCTCTGGATCAACTGCCTCCTCTCCCCAACTTCTCTGTCTCCTCCTTCTCTCTCCCACCTTGCCTTCTAGGCTACACCCAGCCAGGTAGCAAAATCAACATAAGAAAGCCCTTCCTGAGGGCAGGGCATTCCAAAGCCCTTCCTCACTCTTAAGGTTGTTTTTCTTTTCCTTAGTCCAGAAACTTATTAACATCTTAATACTAGTTATTTTGGTATGGACATAGCAAGGGATACATTGAGGCTTGCAAGGCAGCTCTCCTGGCAACATCTTGCCACAGGCTCAGACCACAGCACTGAGGCCAGATTAATCCTTCCTAACCCTAGCAGGGTCCAAATCTAGTTATCACTGTTTGGATCATGACAGCATTTGTCCATGATCAAGCTCTTAACTTATAGTTAAGCATTAGGCACTTTGGCCAGGCCCATCTCGATGCCAGGGTAGCACACAACTCACCGCTTGCCCTGGGTCCTTCTCGTCAAACGTAGGGACCCTGCTTTGGGGATGCTAGGAAGTAAGGGCAGCTGAGGCTTAGGTCAAGAGAACAGATGACCTGGAGGAAAATATCTTATAGAGTAAAATGACTCCCAGGTTACAAAAGCATAATATTTGTTAAGTTTTCCTGTGTCCATACAAAAAGGACTTGCTATGAATAAACTATGCAAAGGACTCAAGGAGAAGAGAAAAACATTATTTACAAGTCAACAGAACACTAAGAAAGAAGCTACAAATAAACAAAGAGGAATAGGAGCACTGTAACGGGAGTAACACAATAAACCTGAACTACCTGAGGCTATGTTATCCTACAATGACCCTTAGCAAGAACTCATGGGTCTAAAAGTATTTAATGAGTAAAACTCTAATGATAGTCCATCCTTTATTAAAATTTCAAAAATTCTATCTTTGGCTACGGAGGGAATTTTCAAGTGGTTTCACCTACCTTTTGGCAAGATTTTAATAGCTTTCCATAGCTAATGTATTATCTAATATGATATGGTTAAATCTATTCTTTTAAGATTTTTTATTTTTTCAAGAAGATTGGTATATATTATAAGAAATTATACTGATAAAAATGCACAAACCAACATTAGAGAAATAGGAGTGGGTCACACAGTTGTCTTATATATGTCTAACTTGGGTTCCTCGTCAGCACCACAACTGAGAAATTATAGGATAGTGATCCCTGAAGATAGCCAGGACAAGCCCTGAGCACAACCAGGTGTGGACAAAACTCAATAACAACAACAACAACAATAATAATAATGATGATGATGGTGATGATGATTGCAAAGCAAAATCTAGACACTGAACATTTGTTTTAAAAATATTTCAGTGGCCTCTCCACAGCTGCACAAGCGTGAATCCAGACCCAGCAACACCTCTTTCGGCATGGGGAACTCCTCGCAGAATGTCTCCAGCCAGAGAACCAAGCCTCAGCCCCGTGCCCGCCCAGGAGGGGAAAGGTATTTCTCTCTCTCGCCTTTTTCTCTCTGTGGATGAAGGGCACGGAGTCCGCCATATTAAGATGACCACAGATGGGATTTACGACAAAAACTGCAGCAAAAGGACACGAGGGTGCTCTTGGGAAGGTGGGAGGCACCGGCCCCTCCCACCGCCGAGATGTGATCCCGGGGGCCGCACGCGTGTGCGGCCTCTCCACAGCTGCACAAGCATGAATCCAGACCCAGCAAAACCTCTTTCGGCATGGGCAACTCCTCCCAGAATGTCTCCAGCCTGAGAACCAAGCCTCGGCCCCGTGCCCGCCCAGGGGGGGAAAGGTATTTCTCTCTCTCACCTCTTTCTCTCCAGGGATGAAGGGCGCGGTGTCCGCCATATTATGACGACCACAGATTGGATTGTCAAGCCTGCAATGATCCAATATCTGGAAGAAATCTCCCTGGACTTAGTTGTTAAAGTACGGAAATTCAAAACCACGCGGCCGCTAGTGCGGCCGCGCGACCTCATTTGTCTTCACAGTAGGTCTGAATCTAGTGGGGTACTCCTAACAACAATAGTGAGGTTTGTGTTGAAATATTGAATTCAACCAAAGTAAACAGAAAGTAAAATGAAACTTATCAGTTACAAGGCGAGGGTGGGGGGGGCGGGATGGGAGGTGTACTGTGTGTGTGTTTTTTTTTTTTTGGTGGTGGTATATGGGTGCTGGTGAAGGGATGGTTGTTTCGCCTGAAAGCATTGTAATCTTCCACATGGTGTTTTAATAAAATTTTTATTAAAAAAATAAAATAAAAAATATTTCAGTGGCTATAACAAAGAAACATATGAATTTCATTATTATAATAAAATTTTAACATGAATAACTTCCTTAATTTTTCTTTTAAAATAATATTTTTACTTAAATTCAATTGACATCATGGTTTACAAAGTTGTTCATTATATAATTGTTTCAGGCATACAGTGTTGTGACACCAATTCCACCAGCAGTGTCCCCAGGGTCCCTGCCATCCCCCAGCCTGCCCTCTTGGCAGGCATATAATAAATTTATTTTATAGTGCTTGCCCCAACAACACTTAAACATACAGCGAACAGAACTGTCAGAAGATAAATAAGCAAAAATCAATTTGTAGTGCTTAATTGCTATATGATTTTAACCTGTATAAATAAGAAAATTCAAATAATTTAATACAATATGTTCTCATTTATATGATGATGTTTTTAACTCTTGCATCTAAAGCACATTGTATTACATTTTATTTTGTAATTGTACCTTATTTTGTACTTGCACCTTAGGATTGGAGCCATAGCACAGCAGATAGGTCATTTGCCTTGCATTCGGACAACCCAGATTTGATTCCTCCGTCCCTCACAGAGCCCAACAAGCTACCAAGAGTATCCTGCTAGCATGGCAGAGCCTGGCAAGCTACCCGTGGCATATGCGATATGCCAAAAACAGTAACAAGTCTCACAATGGAGACGTTACTGGTGCCCGAAAATCAATGAGCAACGGGATGACAGTGAAATCAGTGACAGTGACAGTGAAATCAATAAAAGTCAGTTTGTAATGATTAGTTATTATGTTTTTAATCTAATAGAGTTTACACAACCATCTGCATCATTAGTGAGTACCACATTCAATACCACATAATAGAAAGTTTTTCCTGTCCTTAAAGAAGTTCTTTTAACACTTGTTGAAAAACTGGTTTCAAGGTTATGAATTCCCTGAGCTGATACCTATCCATGAAATTCAATATGGTTCCTACTAATCTGAATGATAACCTAGCTGGATAGAATATTCCTGGTGAAGTGCTCATTTCATTGAAAATGTGTGCTATATCCTTCTATAATCTTCTGGCTCATAAAGTCTTAACTGATAGATCTTCTGTACATCTTAAGAACTGTTTTTTGTATGTAAGTTCCTTTTGATCTTGCTGCTTTCAATATTCTTTATCTTTAGATTTTGTCATTTTCAGTATAATGTGTCTTGGAGTTTTTCTAACTGGGTCTATTTTCACTGGGGCTAAGGGCCTTTTAAATCACAGTACCTATAACCCTCAGCCCTGAGAAGTTTCATCAATGATTTCCTCCACTATTATTTGTTCACATTTGCTTCCTGTTCTTCAGAGACTGCCATGATTCTGATACTGTTCCTCTTGACTTCATTCCAGTTTTCGAGTATGCCATTCATTTCTTTTCAAGCTATTTTTCACTTTCTCCTGTTTTCTAGCAGTTTCCTCCTTCTTTTCTTGGAGTTCATCAATCTTTTGCTCAGCTTCTGTTATTCCCGTGTTCAGAGCTTCTAATGACATCTTTCTATATCACCTCCCATGTTCTTCATTTCTGTCATTTCTGACTGTAATAGCCTTTTCATTGAGATGCTCAGACTTTCTTGTGCTTTGCTGTTTACCTGTGCTATAATTTTTTGAACTCATTGAAACATCTTCATCAGAGTGTCATGAAAAACACCGAGGCTTTACTGGTGTTGTTTATGTCTTGATGGGTCTCCACATGTTTTCTCCATAGGTTTTCTAGTGTTTTTGTGCTGTGGTGATATTTTGCAGTTAACTTCCTGGGAAGGTGGTGAGGGACTGGCTCTGTCTTCTCTGTCTGGGGTGGTGAGCAGCAAGCAGGATAGAAAGGAGTTGTGTTGTGGGGCTTTCAGAGGAAGCAGCTCAGGTGTGAAGTCTGTTGGGAATACCGAGGGAGGGAGTCTCCTATTGGAGCTATTACTGGAAAATTAGAGCATATGCTTTCTTCAATTTACTTATGAATAACACATAGAAGAACATAAGTAAAACTTATCAGAAACAACAGATAAACACAGTAAAGTGATAGGTTACAAAATTAGTACATAATTATTTTTACATTTATATATTTATAAAATGAACTAGAAGGAAAAGAACAAGAAAGTGACCATATTTATAAGATCATTAAAAATAAATAGCTAGAAATCAACTTATTGTAGCACTGTTGCACTGCCGTCCCGATGTTCATCGATTTGCTCGAGTGGGCACAGTAACGTCTCCATTGTGAGACTTGTTGTTACTGTTTTTGGCATATCGAATATGCCACGAGGAGCTTGCTGGGCTCTGCCGTCTAGGCGAGATACTCTCTGTAGCTTGCTAGGTTCTCTGAGAGGGACAGAAAAATCAAGCCTGGGTCAGCTGCATGCAAATCAAATGCCCTACCTGCTGTGCTCTCTGGCTAGAAATCAGCTTATTAAGAGATGAAAACTTTGTATATTGACAGCCAAGTTAGTATTAAAGAAATTTTAAAATATCTGGAGAAAGAGTACAATTTTCTATTCTAAAAGTGTAGGGTGTGTGCCAATTGTGATCCATGGCCACTGGCCTCCCAACCAGAGAAGCAAAGAGATGGTAGACTCAGGGGTAGATGGTACAAACGGCCTGTTTAATGCAGAACTGTTCCCTTACTTATTGAACCTCTGTTGGGTTCAAGGTTAGGACTAGAGATAGTTGTGATCATTTACAGAGGGAAAGTGCTCAGTGGAGACAATTCTCTTGGGGGGATTAACTCAAGGATACACTCTGTTTGCAGGGGACATCTATATTACTATTCTCTTTCCCTAGGTATTATTGAATATTAAAAAATTAATTTTACCTCTTTTTAATAATTTAAGTTACTTGGATAAACACAGTGAGAGAGCTAGATGCCAAAACTTAATTCTCTGGATTCCAAAGGTAAGGCTTTTACTGTAAATCCCAAACTAGGTCCTTGTTCAGCTTGTCAGCCTGTCCTTCCCCGTGGGGGTCCTGTCTCTTAAATCATAACAGTTTGCATCAAAACCATGCCTTTATGCTTCCTAGACTGTTTAATTTCCATGCCAGGGAAACTTCTCCACTCACCTCAGGTCCATCCTAGTCCTACGGCAGGACCTCGCTTTGTGGGGTGTCAAGAATTATGGTAACCACTCCCAGGCCACACCTCCCCGGGTCCTTCCCCCCGTTCCCACACGGCCGCCCAGGCTTCAGTCGTCCAGCAGCCGCCCTGCCCCGCCTCCTGTGACCCCGCCAAGAAGGTACTGGGGACGTGGCCTGTATATCAGGGGGCATGGTCTCAAAGGGGGATTTTCTATTTTTTTACCTTAGAATAATAGGTAGTTTTTTTCTTTGAAAATCACTTTAGCCATCTCAATCACTTATGCAAAATAGTCCATTAGCTTAGTTTAACTTTATAAAAACTATCAGTGAATAAGAGAAGCTTAGCAAAACATTCATAAAGAGAACATAGCCTAAGCCTTCATTACACATCAACCAGGAAGAGCACCTGAGTATAGGAAGAACTCTAGAATAGGAACAAGGCTGCCATCAGGAATAGCACAAAAAGAGCTTCTCCCTTACCACAGCAAGAGGGAATAGGAATAAACAACTACAAAGTCCCAACTCTATACATCCATAACAATATGAAGAAGCAGCGAAAATCCCCTCCACAAAGAGAGGGAGAAGAAAAGATTCCAGAAACTTCAACATAGGCTACTCACATCTACGACCTCTCAGATAAACAATTCAGAGAGGAAATATGGAGGAGAGTCGATGTACTCCAAGCAACCATGGAACAGACATCCAATAAATTAAGGGAGGATATGAATGAAGCACTGGAACGGTCTACCAAAAAATGCAGGAAGAAATGAGAGCAGAAATTTCAAACCTACGAACAGAAGTCACACAAATAAAGGAATCTATAGATGAACTTAAAATCTCAGTAGATGCCCTCAAAAGTAGAATGACTACAGCTGAAGACAGAATCGGCGACCTTGAAGATGAGCTGCAGAAAGCTTACAGACAAAAACAAATCATGGCGAAAGACCTCAAAATGGCTATAGAGCAAATCAGAGTCCTTGGGAATGACTTCAAGAAGAATAACATAAGAATCATTGGAGTACCAGAAGCACAGGGAACTAACCCCAATGAAAAAACACAGTCAAAGACATTATTGCTAAGAAATTCCCAGAGCTGGAGAAGGTAGGCATCCAGATCCAAGGAGTCTGAAGAGTACCAGCAAAAAGAGACACAAATAAAAAGAGTCCAAGACATATCATAGTCAGAATGACGAATGCTGTGGATAGTGACACAATTCTGCAAGCAGCAAGATCAAAGAAAGAAATCACATACAAAGGAGCACCCCTCAGATTTACAGCAGACCTGTCAGAGGAAACCCTCCAAGCCCGAAGACAATGGTGGGACATAGTGAAAAAACTCAACAAAATGAATGCCTCACCAAGATTACTTTACCCAGCTAAACTCTCACTCAAACTCGAAGGAACCATACACTATTTCTCAGACAAACAACAGCTCAGACACTTCATAGACTCAAAACCATACTTAAAAGAAGGTCTAAAGGGGCTATTGTAAGACAAGGAAGGAGGAACCCCATGAAAACAACAATTCCCGTAGAAAGATGACAAAAAACCCTATCACAATAATCTCTCTCAATGTCAACGGCCTAAATGCACCTATCAAGAGACACAGAGTGGCAAAACGGATCTGGAAATTAAACCCAACATTCTGCTGCCTGCAAGAAACACACCTGAACAATCAGAGTAAACACAGACTCAATGTCAAAGGATGGAAAACAATCCTGCAAGCAAACAACTCCCTTAAAAAAGATGGAGTGGCCATACTAGTATCTGACAACATAGATTTCAGGTTGAAAAATATTAGAAAGGACAGTGAAGGTAATTTTCTATTTATCAAGGGATATGTACAACAGGAGGAAATCACACTCTTAAACGTATACATACCTAATGATCGACTGGCTAAATATTTAAAACAACTCCTAACAGACTTTAAAGAGGACATCACTAATAGCACAATAGTAGTCGGAGACTTTAATACGGCCTTATCACCTCTGGATAGATCGACAAGAACAAAACTCAGCAAGGAAACACTGACTCTGAAAGAAGAAATTGAAGAGAGAGGCCTAATAGACTTATACAGGGCTTTATACCCCCAAAAGAAAGAATACACATTCTTTTCCAGTACACATGGAAAATTTTCCAAAATAGACAATGTACTGGGCCCAGAACATACCTCAATAGAATCCGAAAAATAGAAATTGTATCAGACATCTTTTCAGACCATGATGCGCTGAAGATAGACACTAACCACACACAGACATGGAGAAACAAATAAAACACCTGGAAATTAAACAACTCAATGTTGAACAATGAGTGGGTCAGGAAGGAAATCAAGGAAGAAATCAAAAGATAAGAAACAAATGAGAAAGAAGACACGAGCTACCAAAACATATGGGATGCAGCTAAAGCTGTGTTACGGGAACAATTTATAGCTATCCAAGCATTGCTCAGGAAAGAAGAAAGGGCCCACACAGATAGCTTGACTTCACGGCTTAAAGCCTTAGAAAAGGACCAGAAAAAGGAACCCAAACCAGACCGAAGAAAAGAAATAATAAAAATTAGAGCAGAAAAAAAATGACATAGAAACCAAAAAAACAATCCGAAAGATCAATGAAACAAAGAGCTGGTTCTTTGAGAACATAAATAAGATTGATAATCCGCTAGCAAGACTCACAAAGAAAGAGAGAGAGAGAAACCTAAGAAACAGAATCAGAAATGAAAAGAAAGCTATCATAACAGAAACCAATGAGATTCAAAAGATCATCAGAGACTACTTTGAAAGTCTATACGTCACAAAACAAGAGAACCTAAAAGAAATGGATGAATTCCTTGATTCCTAAAATCTCCCAAGACTGAACAAAGAAGACTTGGAATACCTGAATAGACCCATTAATATTAAGGAAATTGAAACTGTAATCAAAAATCTCCAAAAAGAACAAAAGTCCAGGTCCGGATTGATTCACTGGTGAATTTTTCCAAACATTTAAAGAAGACCTGTTGCGAGTTCTCCTTAAGCTTTTCCAAGAAATTGAAAAAATAGAACTCTCCCAAACAGTTTCTATGAAGCACATATCCCCCTAATACCAAAAACAAATAAAGACAGCACTAAGAAAGAAAATTATAGACCAATATCCCTGATGAACACCGATGCGAAGATCCTGAACAAAATATTAGCAAATAGAATCCAACAACTCATCAAAAAGATCATACACCATGACCAAGTGGGATTCATCCCAGGGATGCAAGGATGGTTTAACATTCAGAAATAAATCAACATAATCCATCATATCAACAAAAGTAAAGATAAAAACCATATGATCATATCAATAGATGCAGAGAAAGCATTTGACAAGATCCAACATCGTTCATAATGAAAACCCTCACCAAAATGGGGTTTGGAGGAACTTTCCTCAAGATAGTCGAAGCCATCTACCACAAGGCTACAGCAAGCATTATCCTCAATGGGGAAAAACTAAGGGCCCTTTCTCTAAGATCAGGCACAAGACAAGGATGCCCACTCTCACCACTTCTCTTCAATATAGTACTGGAAGTACTTGTGATAGTTAGACAAGAAAAAGAGATTAAGGGCATCCAGATAGGAAAGGAAGAAACCAAACTCTCACTGTTTGCAGATGATATGTTACTATATCTAGAGAAGCCTAAAGCCTCTACTAAGAAACTCTTAGAAACAATAGACTTATACAGTAAATTTGCAGGCTACAAAATCAATTCCCAAAATCCATGGCCTTCCTATATGCAAACAATGAAACAGAGGAAAGGGACATGAAAAAAGTAATCCCATTCACAATCATGCCCCAGAAAATCAAGTAGTTCAGAATCAGCTTAACCAAGGAAGTAAAAGACCTGTACAAAGAAAACTATAAAATGCTACTCCATGAAATAAAAGAGGACATGAGGAAATGGAAACATATACCCTGCTCATGGATAGGGAGAATCAATATTGTCAAAATGGCAATACTCCCCAAAGCATTATACAGATTCAATATGATCCCTATAAGGATACCCATGACATTCTTCAAAGAAATGGATCAAGCAATCCTAAAATTCATATGGAACAACAAACGCCCCCGGATAGCTAAATCAATTCTTGGGAAAAAGACGATGGGAGGCATCACCCTCCCCAACCTCAAACTTTACTACAAAGCGGTAACAATTAAAACAGCATGGTACTGGAACAAAGGCAGAGCCGCAGACCAATGGAACAGGGTGGAATATCCCTACACACAACCCCAAATGTATGATCATCTAATCTTTGATAAGGGAGCAAGAGATGTGAAGTGGAGCAAGGAAAGCCTGTTTAACAAATGGTGCTGGCCCAACTGGACAACCACATGCAAAAGAATGGTCTTAGACCTCGACCTGACACCATGCACAATAGTTAGATCAAAATGGATCAAAGACCTCAACATCAGACCTCAAACCATAAGGTACATAGAAGACAAGGTAAGCAAAACCCTCCACTATATTGAAGATAAAGGTATCTTCAAAGATGACAGGCAACTGGCCAACCAAGTTGAAACAGACATAAACAAATGGGACTAAATTAAACTAAATTAAACTAAAAAAAAAATAAAAACTAAAAAAATTCTGCACCACAAAAGATACAGTGACCAGAATACAAAGACAATCTACAGAATGGGAAAGGATATTTACCAAATACCATCAGATAAGGGGTTGATATCAAGGGTATATAAAGCACTGGTTGCTGCCAGGTAACTTGGGACTCGAGATCGAACGCGCTGTCTTCTTCCGGCCCCTCTGAAAGAACTCTAATGCTGCCAGCTCCGCGCCAGCCTGGGGACTTCCAGCTGGTGAGGGAGTGTCCTCTACGTCAGGGGGTGTGGCCTCAAAAGGGGGCGTGGCCTATTTTCGGAGCGACCGCATTTACTCTGCTCTCTCTCCTATACTGCACACTTAGGTCACAAATCCCTATGACCTACTTACTCGAAGAACAACCTGGCCATCTCAATCACTATATGCCTATAAGCCAGTAAAGCATCCTAATTCCAGAAAAAGTGTCAGGAATACAACTAGGTACACAAAGCCCCCATAAACAGACCATTGCGTCAATCCTTGATTAGAGCCCTACATAAACTAGGAAAATCGCAGTAATAAAAGGAACTATTCTAGAAGGGGGAAAACATTACCATTACCTATTTAGTTTGCCTCCAATCCCCTCCTGGAGCAAGAGGAATAGTGATATAGAATCGGCAGCTTCCACCTCTATTGTTCCATAACAACATGAAGAAACATCGAAAAAACCCACCACACACAGAAAATGAAGAGATTCCAGAAACCTCAATACTTGTCACCCACAAATACAACCTCCTCTCAGATAAAGAATTCAGAGAAGAAATTGTCAAGATGGTTGAGGAAATCAAAGTAACAATGGAACGAACAGCCAATAAACCAAGGGAGGATATGAACACAGCCTTGGAACAGACCACCAACAAAATATGGGAAGAAACGAGAGCAGAGATTTCAAACCTACGAACAGAAGTCACACAATTAAAGGAATCGGTAGATGAGATAAAAGGCTCAGTGATAGCCCTCAACAGTAGATTGACTGCAGCAGAAGACAGAATCTGTGAGCTTGAGGATGACCTGCACAAAGCTTACAAACAACAACAAATAATGGCAAAAGACCTCAAGATGACTCTAGGGCGAATCAGAGTCCTAGGGGACGACCTCAAAAGGAACAACATAAGAATCATGGGAGTACCAGAACCACAGGGAACTAATGCCAATGAAAAAAACACAGTTAAAGACATCATTGCTAAGAAATTCCCAGAGCTGGAGAATGCTGGCATCCAGATCCAAGGAGCCCGAAGGGTGCCAGCTAAAAGGGATCCCAACAAAAAAACTCCAAGGCATATCATAGTCACAATGATGGATGCCGCGGATAGGGACACACTACTGCAAGCAGCAAGGTCAAAGAAGGAAATCACATACAAAGGATCACCCCTTAGATTAACAGCAGACCTATCAGAGGAAACCCTCCAAGCCCGAAGACAATGGTGGGATATAGTGAAAAAGCTCAACTCAATAAAATGAACGTCTCACCAAGATTACTCTATCCGGCTAAACTCTCACTTAAACTCGAAGGAACCATACACTATTTCTCAGATAAACAAAAACTCAAGAACTTCATAGACTCAAAACCAAGCCTAAAAGAAGGTCTAAAGGGGCTTCTGTAAGACAAAGAAAAACCCTAACAAGAACAACAAACTCTACAGAAAGATGGCACACAATCCCATGACAATAATCTCTCTCAATGTCAATGGGCTAAATGCACCAATCAAGAGACACAGAGTAGCAAAATGGATTCGGAAACTAAACCCAACTTTCTGCTGCCTACAAGAAACACACCTGAACAGTCAGAGCAAACACAGGCTCAAAGTCAAAGGATGGAAAACCATCCTACAAGCAAACAATTCCCTCAAAAAAGCTGGGGTGGCCATACTAGTATCTAACAACATAGATTTCAGGCTGAAAAAGATTAGAAGGGACAGTGAAGGTCATTTTCTATTCATCAAGGGATACATACAACAGGAAGAAATCACACTCTTAAATGTATACGCACCTGATGAGCAACCAGCTAAATATTTAAAGCAACTCCTAAGAAACTTTAAGGAGGACATCACTAGCACCACAATAGTAGTCGGGGACTTCAACACCGCATTATCACCTCTGGATAGATCAACAAGAACAAAACTCAACAAGGAAACAATGGCCCTGAAGTAAGAAATACTTGAGAGAGGGCCTATGGACCTATACAGGGCTTTACACTCCAAAAAGAAAGAATATACATTTTTCTCCAGTGCACATGGAACATTCTCCAAAATAGACCACGTGCTGGGTCACAAAACATACCTCAACAAAATCAACAATATAGAAATTGTATCAACCATCTTCTCGGACCATGATGCACTGAAAATAGAAACTAAGCACACACAGACGCGGAGCACCAAATCGAACACCTGGAAATTAAACAACTCACTGTTGAACAATGAGTGGATCAAAAAGGAAATTAAGGAAGAGATCAAAAGATACCTTGAAACAAACGAGAATGAAGACACAAGCTACCAGAACCTATGGGACACGGCTAAAGCTGAGTTAAGGGAAAATTTATAGCCCTGCAAGCATTCCTCAGGAGGGAGGAAAGGGCCTACATAGAGAGCTTGACTTCACAGCTCAAGATCTTAGAAAAGGACAAGCAAAAGGAACCCAAGCCAGACCGAAGGAAGGAAATAATAAAACTTAGAGCAGAAATTAACGATAGGGAAACCCAAAAAACAATCCGAAAGATCAATAAAACAAAAAGCTGGTTCTTTGAGAAAATAAACAAGATTGACACACCACTAGCAAGACTCACAAAGAAAGAAAGAGAGAGAACCTTAATAAACCAAATCAGAAATGAAAAGGGGGATATCACAACAGAAACCAATGAAATTCAAAAGATCATCAGAGACTACTTTGAAAATCTCTATGCCATGAAACAAGAGAACCTAAAAGAAATGGACAAATTCCTTGATTCCTACAATCTCCCAAAACTGAATCAAGATGACTTGGAATACCTGAATAGACCCATTAATATCAAGGAAATTGAAACTGTTATCAGATGTCTTCCCAAAAACAAAAGCCCAGGCCCAGACGGATTCACTGGCGAATTCTTTCAAATATTTAAAGAGGACCTGTTGCCAGTTCTTTTCAAGTTATTCAGGGAAATTGAAAAAACAAGGACCCTACCAAACAGTTTCTATGAAGTTCATATCTCCCTAATACCAAAGGCAAACAAAGATACCACAAACAAAGAAAACTACAGGCCAATATCCCTGATGAACACGGATGCGAAGATTCTCAACAAAACACTAGCAAATAGAATCCAACAACTGATTAAAAGAATCATACATCACGATCAAGTAGGATTCATCCCGGGGATGCAAGGATGGTTTAACATTCGGAAATCAATCAATGTAATCCATCACATCAAAAAAAGTAAAACTAAAAACCATATAATCATTTCAATAGATGCAGAGAAAGCATTCGACAAGATCCAACACCCATTTATGAAAACTCTCACCAAAGTAGGCTTAGAAGGAACTTCCCTCAATATAGTTGAAGCCATCTATCACAAACCCATGGCAAGCATTATCCTTAATGGAGAAACACTAAAGGCCTTCCCTCTAAGATCACGGACAAGCCAAGGATGCCCACTCTCACCACTTCTGTTCAACATAGTTCTGGAAGTACTTGCAATAGCAATTAGGCAAGAAAAAGACATTAAGGGTATACAGATAGGAAAGGAAGAAATCAAGCTGTCACTATTTGCAGATGACATGATTCTATACCTAGAGAATCCTAAAACCTCTACCAAGAAACTCCTGGAAACAATAGACTTGTACAGTAAAGTTGCAGGCTATAAAATCAATACTCAAAAATCCATGGCCTTCCTATACGCAAATAGCGAGTCAGAGGAAAGTGACATTAAAAAAAAAATCCCATTCACAATTGTGCCCCAGAAGATCAAGTACCTAGAAATCAGCCTAACTAAGGAAGTAAAGGATCTCTACAAGGAAAACTACAAAACACTACTCAATGAAATAAAAAAGGACACGAGGAAATGGAAACACATTCCCTGCTCATGGATAGGAAGACTTAACATTGTCAAAATGGCAATACTCCCCAAAGCACTATACAGATTCAATGCAATCCCTATGTGGATACCCATGAAATTCTTCAAAGAAATTGATCAAACACTCCTGAAATTCATATGGAACAATAAACGCCCACGAATAGCCAAAGCAATTCTTGGGAAAAAGACGATGGGAAGCATCACCCTCCCCAACTTCAAACTTTACTACAAAGCAGTAACAATTAAAACAGCATGGTACTGGAACAAATGTAGAACTGCTGATCAATAGAACAGGGTGGAATATCCCTACATGCAACCCAAAATATATGATCACCTGATCCTTGATAAGGGGGCAAGAAATGTGAAATGGAACAAGGAAAGCCTCTTCAACAAATGGTGCTGGCATAACTGGACAGCCACATGCAAAAAAATGGGCTTAAACATCGACCTTACACCATGCAAAAAAGTCAGATCAAAATGGATTAAAGACCTCAACATCAGTCCACAATCCATAAGGTGCATCGAAGACAAGGTCGGCAAAACCCTTCACGATATTGAAGCTAAAGGTATTTTCAAAGATGACACGGAACTAAGTAAGCATGTAGAAACAGAGATAAACAAATGGGACTATATTAAACTAAAAAGCTTCTGCACCGCAAAAGACACAGTGACCAGAATTCAAAGGGAATCTACAGAATGGAAAAGGATATTCACCCAGTACCCATCCGATAAAGGATTAATAACAAGGGTATATAAAGTACTGGTTGACCTCTACAAAAAGAAAACACCCAGCCCCATCAAAAAATGGGGCGAAGAAATGAACAGAAACTTTCTCAAGGAAGAAATACAAATGGCTAAAGGGCACATGAAAAAATGCTCTTCATCACTAATCATCAGTGAAATGAAGATCAAAACAACTATGAGATACCACCTCACACCATACAGACTGGCTCACATCCCAAAGAACAAAAACAACCGTTGTTGGCGTGGATGCGGGGAGAAAGGAACCCTCCTACACTGCTGGTGGGAATGTCGACTGGTTCAGCCCTTCTGGAAAACAATATGGTCGATTCTCAAAAAATTAGAAATTGAGCTTCCATTTGACCCAGCAATACCACTCCTGGGAATATACCCTGGAGAAGCAAAAAAATATAGTCAAAATGACATCTGCACCTGTATGTTTATCGCAGCACAGTTTACAATAGCCAGAATCTGGAAAAAAACGAATGCCCGAGAACAGATGACTGGCTAAAAAACTTTGGTACATCTACACAATGGAATACTATGCAGCGGTTAGAAAGCATGAAGTCATGAAATTTGCATGTAAGTGGATCAACATGGAAAGTATGTTGAGTGAAATGAGTCAGAAAGAAAGAGAAAGATACAGAAAGATTGCACTCATATGTGGAATATAAAGTAGCAGAGAGGTACGATCTAGCAAAGATGCAACCTCTGGCAGAAAGCCATCTGGACTTAGTCACTAAAATACTAAAATACAGAAATCTAGAACCTCACAGCCGCTACTGTGACCACATGACCTCATATCTCCTCAATCGCAGCAGTGGAAAACAAATTACCAAATGCTTCCTTTCCAGCAGGTCCGACTCTGGGGGGGAAACTCCAAACAATAATAGTGAGGTTTTTGTTGTTGTTGTTGTTGTATGTAATCAAGGTAAAAAGAAAGTAATGTGTAACTTACCAACTACACAGATGGGGTGGGGGACCGGGGGGCAGGGCGAGGTGGGGTGGGAGGTTTACTGTGGTTCTTGGTGGTGGAATACAAGCACTGGTGGAGGGATGGGTATTCGAGCATTATGTAACTGAGACTTAAGCCTTAAAGCTTTGTAACTTTCAACATGGTGATTCAATAAAAAAATTTAAAAAAATAAATAAAAAAAAATAAAGCACTGGTTGAACTCTACAAGAGGAAAACATCTAACCCCATCAGAAAATGGGGCGAAGAAATGAACAGAAACTTTCCTAAGGAAGAGGTACGAATGGCCAAAAGGCACATGAAAAAGTGTTCTACATCACTAATCATCAGGGAGATGCAGGTCAAAACAACCATGAGATACCACCTCACACCACAGAGACTGGCACACATCCAAAAGAACAAAAGCAACCGATGTTGGAGAGGATGTGGGGAGAAAGGGACCCTTCTACACTGCTGGTGGGAATGCCGACTGGTTCAGCCCTTTTGGAAAACAATATGGACGATTCTCAAAAAATTAGAAATTGAGCCCCCATTTGACCCAGCAATACCACTGCTGGGAATATATCCCAGAGAAGCAAAAAATTATAGTCGAAATGACATCTGCACTTGTATGTTCTTGCAGCACTATTTACAATAGCCAGAATCTGGAAAAAACCCGAGTGCCCTAGAACAGATGACTGGTTGAAGAAACTTTGGTACATCTATACAATGGAATACTATGCAGCTGTTAGAAAAAATGAGGTCATGAACTTTGCATATAAGTGGATCAGCATGAAAAGTATGCTAAGTGAAATGAGTCAGAAAGAGAGACAGACATAGAAAGATTGCACTCTTCTGTGGAATATAGAATAACAGAGTAGGAGACTAACACCCAAGAATAGTGGAAATAAGTACCAGGAGGTTGACTCAATGGCTTGGAAGCTGGCCTCACATTCTGGGGAGAGAGCAACTCAGATAGAGAAGGGAACACCAAGTAAAATGTGGTTGGAGGCCACTCGGGGGAAGGGTGATGCATGCTGAATGTAGACTAGAGACTGAACAAAATGGCCACTCAGCACCTTTTTTGCAAACCACAACACCTAATTAAAGAGAGAGAACAAAAGGGAATACCCAGCCCCAGTGCCAGGGTGGGGGGAGAGATGGTATTGCGGGGGGTGGGAGGGATGCTGGGTTTACTTGTGGTGGAGTATGGGCACTGGTGAAGGAATGGGTTCTCGAACTTTGTATGAGGGAAACATGAGCACAAAAAAAATGTATAAATCTGTAACTGTACCCTCACAGTGATTCACTAATTAAAAAATAAATTAATTAAAAAAAAGAATTATGGTAACCAAAGCCTGAGTCAAGTAATTACGACAGATACGCAGGAATAGAAATTTTTCATAATCCATCAACTCCCAAATATTAGGAGCATAGCATTAATGGCCTTTCTGTGTTTAAGCAAAGAACATTACTGTATAGTAAAGTATGAAAAGATTACAGGGGAAATAGAAAAGCAAATAATTCCTGTCTAATATAGAGTCAGAATCACCAGAAGTTAGGGCTTATAAGTAAACAAGACTGATTGGGGAGTGAGAGGTAAAACACAAAGGAAAAGTTCAAAAAAAAATTGGGGCATTAAGGGTCCTTGTAAGAGCACTGTCAGCTTCTCTGCTGTAAGGAAACGGGTCAATTCACTGATGAAGGCTAAAACACTTGAGGTTAATATCCAACGGTAGAAGTGGCATTGTTAAAATGCTTGTTTTACTCAAAACTTTTTTGTTTTGTTTTGTTTTGTTGTGTTTTGGGGCTGCACTCAGTTGTATGCAGGGCTTGCTCCTGGGTCTGTGCTCAGGAATCAGTCCTGATGGTCTCAGAGGACTTTTTGGGGTGTTAGGAATCAAACCTGGGTTGTTCACATGCCTATCTCATGGCCCCCCAGAACATTATAGATTCACTAATCCCTGTGAAAATTGCAATTGCATTTTTCAAGAAAATAGAACACACATTACTAAAGTCTGAGTGAAAACACCAAAAATCCTTAATCTCGTAAGTAATCCTGAGGAAAATAATATGAAAAGATAATTTGCTACTTTAAGTGATGTGCAGATCTATATTAATCTAAATGGAGTGACGCTGAAATAAAAGCAAACATACTGTCCAGTGAAATACCAGCAATACAACATAAATAAGTTTTCACATATATGGTAATTCTCTTTATAACAAAAGTACCAAGAAAAAAAAAACAGAAGAAAGTATCTTTGACACAGCCTGTGAAAACAGAAAAAAAAATAATTTTTTTAAAAAAAAATTTAAATAAAACATGTGTTCAAATTTCATGAGTAGTTTAGTAGGGTCATTTTTAAAACTATATAAACTTCATCTTTTGTCTTTCTCAAATCCCTATCTTAAAATCACCTATTTCAATAGCAAACTGCTACTTCAGAGTTGGAGAGCTGGTGCAGCAGTGAAGCATTTGCCTTGAACACAGACAACCCAGGTTTGATCCCTGACAACACATGTGAGCCCTGGGCCTTGCCGTGGGTGATCTCTGAGCACAAAGCCATGGAGAAGCCATAAGCACAGCTGAATGTGGCCCTCAAACAAAGAAAATCAAAAAGCAAAACAAAACAAATTTCTGGAACAAAATAAAGCATTGCCTTTAATAGTTACTTCTTTTAAACTAATTTGAATAAATGGACAGTCTTCAAATAACAAATGAACAAAATGTGTACGGACTGAAATTGTCTATCTCAGTTTTATCATGAAACTTTATCAGCTGCAACATATCAGCTGCTATGCAGAAAAGGAAGATATTATTAAAATTAACCTTAGAAACGGCAACAAACTATTAGCTCTGCTGAGAAAATTGACCAATATAAAAATCACAAAGATCATCTTTGTTTCAATGTCACTGTCACTGTCATCCCGTTGCTCATCAATTTGTTTGAGCAGGCACCAGTAACATCCCCATTTGAGATTTGTTGTTACTGTGTTTGGCATATTGGATATGCCACGGGTAGTTTGCCAGGCTCTGCTGGGTGGAGATACTTTTAGTAGCTTGCCGGGCCCTCCAAGAAGGGCGGACTAATCGAACCCAGGTCAGCTGTGTGCTAGGCAAATGCCCTACCGCTGTGCTATTGCGTCAGCCCTTGTTTCAATGCAAAATATAAATATTTTAAAAGGTAAAATTATAAGCTTTAATATAATATTAAAATTTATCTCTGAGGATTAAATCTAATCACACATTATGTATGTGTAGGAATTTATAACTGTTAATTAATTTGTAAGTATCAATTATTTGTAAGTAGACCCAATGCTTATATAGGTTCAGGATTGGAATATGTACATATTTTCAGATATGCTAAAGACCTAAAATTGAGTTAAGTAAATATAAATTTGTCAACTATCCCAGTTTATCTCTATGTACAACAAAAATTTTAGAGATATCAGTAGTCTTATGTGTGCACAAATTGGATATTATTAGAAACATATACACTGTTCATATGATATGAAAAGTTAAAGCAATATCAGAGAAAAATAAAGAAGAGCATTTTGAGGAGGAGGAGGAGGAGGACTAGAAAGAGGAAAAGGAGGAATAAAGATGAAAATTAAGTAAATTTATAGGTCCAGATATCTACCTTTATATCTATACATGTATGCATATATATGCACGTATATTTCATTAATATATAAATTATTTATAATGACTAAAGTATATATACATGATAAGTAGATGACTTAGATTAATAGACATACATATCATATTACAAATCACTCTAGGGATAGAGAAATTGACTCTAGACTATGACATTTTTCCATAAAATGAAACAACTTTCAAGAAAAACTTTTTTTATTGAATCACCATGAAATATAGTTACAGACTTCCAGACTTTTATGATTGAGCACCCATTCTTTCACCAGTGCCCATTTTCCACTACCAATGTTCCCAGTATCCCTCCCGCCACCCCCACCCCCTCCCACCCCCTGCCTCTGTGGCAGGCATACATGCCCTCTTTCTCTTTCCTTTTGGGTTTAACGGTTTGAAATACAGGTACTAAAGAGTCCATCGTGTTTGGTTCATAGTCTACTTTCAGCACACATCTCCCATCCCAAGCGAGCCCTTCAAGCATCATTTACCTAGTGGCCCAGCTGCCTTTTCCCCCAGCATGTGAGGACAGTTTCTAAGCCTTGGTGTGATCCTCCTGTCACTTGTCTCTACTGTCCTTAGGTGTTAGTCTCCTATTATGTTGCTTGATATTCCACAAATGAGTGCAATCATCCTGTTTGTCCCTCAAGAAGGAGACTTTTAATAATATTTATACAATTATATTTTTCTGTTGATTGAAATTTAACAGCTAATGTAATTTTTTTCTGAAAAAAAGTCATTACATTATTGAAGCTTTATGTTATAAAATTCTTGTATTTCTTTGCTTCCCTTTATACATTTTTTCTTTTGGCATTCCACACATTAAATATAGTTTAGATATATCCAGGTTTTTACTCAGGTGATGTTTTTGCCTTCCATGCAGTCTCTCTAGACGATTTTAAATCTTACCATACATAGTTTTATATTATGGATGATACAACAATTTGCATTGATCAGTGAACACACCTATACACTTTAGATTTAATTTTGTTTCTTTCAGTTGAAGAACTTAATATGATATTCTACCAACAACTAAATAAAACATTTTAAAATTTGAATTTGTTCTCTGTTTACTTGTGTCAAACTCTTTTTGATGTTTGATTCTCCTTTATTATCTTTATCAACTGTCAAGTTGAATTGATTCTACATTTCAAATGGTTTTTAATATCATTTCTTTCTACTGCCCTTAGCCATTTCTACCAATCCAGTTTATGATCTCAAAGTTTTAAATTGATTCAGATTAGCCATCACCTATTTGTTTACTGTTAGGTAGGAACCATGCAAGGTGCTGGAGATATTAAGAAAAACTAAGGGTTGTTCAGAATCATTTCCCTAAACAATAGCTTTTTGCAAAATATAAATATGTACAAAATAGGAACTCTCAATTATATCAAACTGATTTTTCATCAGAACATAATTTCAGTCACATAACTCTTTTTATTGTGGAAATCTACTCTGTATATTATAGTATGGGACTAGAGTGATAGAACAGCAGGTAGGATGTTTGCCTTGCATGGGGTCGACCCAGGTTCTACTCCTCTGCCCCTCTCGGAGAGCCCAGCAAGCTACTGAGAGTATCCCACCCACAGGGCAGAGATTGGCAAGCTACCCGTGGCATATTCAATATGCCAAAAACAGTAACAACAAGTCTCACAGTGGAGGCGTTACTGGTGCCTGCTCGAGCATATCAATGAGCAATGGGATGACAGTGACAGTGACAGTGAGATTACATACAGTACATTTTACAACATCACTTAACTGCTAGGCACTAGATAGCACCCTAAATCCAATTGAGGCTACCTAACTGTCTACATATATAGCTCCATATCCTCTGGTAGCCACATTGCTCCAGTTTGAAATCCACAGCTACAGTACAGGACCCACTTTCGCATGCAAGTTCATGCCTTCCAAACCCTGCTATTTTATCTTGATGTACTACTGTCACTGTCATTTGTCACTGTCATCCTGTTGCTCATCGATTTGCTCAAGCAGGCACCAGTAACATCTCCATTGTGAGACTTGCTGTTGTTACTGTTTTTAGCATATCGAATACGCCACGGGTAGCTTGCCAGGCTCTTCCATGCATGCGAGATACTCTTGGTAGCTTACCGGGTTCCCCGAGGGGGGTGGAGGAATCGAACCCGGGTCGGCCGCATGCAAGGCATGCGCCTACCTGCTGTGCTATCACTCCAGCCCAATGTACTACATAGAACTTTTTATGAAACATGCTGCAATCATTTCAATACTTAATAAAAATCAAAGTTCTGAGCATGACATTAAAACTATTGCTTCAATGTAAAAATGAACTTTTGCTCTCAAAGTCAAATGAATCCTTTGCTTCAGTCTTAATTTTTCAACTTTGAGCTCATTCAATACCCTTTCCTACAGGAATTATAGTAGTTATTTTATAAGAAGTTGTGAAATAATATTTATAAGTAATAAATTCTGATATATTTAAATGATGTGATCACTGATTCATCCAACTATTAATATTATCCTCCAAGGCCATTTCAGGTTACAATTTGTTTAGAACTCCCTGAGTCTTTCAAGAAAATTTTATCATTTGCTTTCACATTATGTCTTTCAATATCTGGGCTTTAATGAGCATAATTCTTTTTCATTTTGAGGAGTCTTAGCATTCATCATATTTATTATTTTAATAGGTCTTACTGGGTCATAGTTTGTTAAGTTATTTTTCATATCTATATGTCAACATAAATGTTCTATAAAGAATAAAAGTTGTAGTGGTTATTAAATTAAAAGTTTTGAAAAATTAAAATTTTAAAATGTAAACGTTAGTATTTTTGAGAACATATAATTTTCATGGCACTTACAATGTCTTATCAGCAATATTTTGTGCTTGATAAACTTTCAGGACTGTCATTGATATTCCTAATTAATATATATATATATATATAGTAACAATATAGTATAGTATTAACTACGTTCATGGTGTTGAATGTTTTCATTCTCCCAGATGAAATTTTCTTTCCATTAAATACTGACTCATCATTCCTGGTGCCCTCAGCTCTCATATATTTTTAAACAAACATATTTCCTAGCTCTATGTATTCGAAAGGCCTAAAAACAAAGACCACCCAGTAGCAATGAGGACCCCTGATCCCAGGTTACAGTCTTTAAGTACATTTTCCACTCGAAGAGGGCTTGAGCTGGGAAAATACACAGAGAGCCACAACAGTTTGTCTTGCCAGAAACAAGGAAACATTAAAGACTAAGTGAATCAGGACAAAGATGCAAGAGCAGCACGCCAAAGAGGCATACACTGGCCTAAAATGGGATAATGCAAGCATGAAAAAAAAAGTGAAATGAAGGGCCAGCAAGAATGTATAGTACAGCAGGGAAGGCACTTGCTTTGAACACAGCTGACCTGGGGTTGACCCTGAGACTCGATGTGCCTGCCCCCCCTCCTTCCCCCCCCACCCCCAGCCCTGCCAAGAGTGATCCCCGAGCTCAGAGCCAGGAGTCAGCTCTGAGTACAGCCAGGCATGGTCCAAAAGCCAAAAAGGAAAACGGCTACAAGCAATTAATTACATCATATTACTCAAACAGCGAAGCCAAACTACTAAGAGAGAGAAAGGAGAGGAGAAAGGAAAACAGGGAGAGGAGCAGCCATTGAAGATTACTGGAGGGGCTGGAGCCATAGCAAAGCGGGTAGGGCGTTTGCCTTGCACGTGGCCAACCCAGGTTCAATTCTCAGCATTCCATATGGTCCCCTGAGCACCGCCAGGAGTAATTCCTGAGCGCAGAGCCAGGAGTAACTCCTGTGCATCACCAGGTATGACTCAAAAAGCAAAAATTTAAATAAATAAAGATTACTGGAGCTTGCAAGAACAACAGTGCATCCTTTGCAAATCAATGAAGGGCTAGACCATACACTAGCCATGCTCTCAAGTATGAATTGATCTATTTCAAGGGAACCTATACCAACTAACAAATTATGAAAGTTACTCTACATAGAAAAATTGAGCTAGTGCTCAATAAGTGATTCTTTAAAAATCGTATTTATTTTTACAGTACTGGGGACTGAATGTGACTCCAAGCCTATATAATCTAAGGCTAAACCACATCCCTGATCTAGAAAATCATACTCTGATAATCCCTGAGAAATAACTGATTCGGGTCCTGATGAATGAATGGCGAAACATTAAGCTACTGATGAGGAACTTGACAGGTGGCATGCTGGCAGCCCCATCCCAACTCTCTGCTGGCCAGCAGCACAAGTGGGATACGGTTCCTGCTGGGATGTGAAAGGAAGCACATGGCTTCCCCCATCCAGCATCCTCACCCAAGATACTGAACTCTGGACAGAAACAAGCTGCTGGACGTCAGTTCTGCCAACAGGCATAAGCAGCCTTCCCCTCACTGGTCTCTGGGCTTCACAGAAGCCCGTGCTGCCTGCAAGCTCCACTGTCATCTGAGGGGAGCAGGGCCGTGTGTGCTGTTCCTGTGGGGGGCACTAACCCTGGCATGCCTTTCATAAACCCAGCACTGCCCAGAACCACGGCACGTGGGAACGGAGGGGACCCTGCAGATCCACTGAGCCAATCTGCTTGATCTGGGTGGAAAACTGGAGCCCTAAAAAGGGGGCCAGCTTGGACTCTAACACACAGACAACCAGGATGCAACCTGGACAGACACGTTCTGTCCTTTCTCTCTCCACTGCTCGCAGGCCTGGGGATGACCCATTCCAACTTGACTGAGGAAGATACAGAGGCCGGGAGGGTCAGCGCCAAGAACAGTCACTGGGTCTCTGCCCTGAGTCCCTGCTCTCTCCACTGTGCCACTACCTGGGCCCTGACCCCCACTTGGGCCCTGCCCCTGCGAGATCAGGCATCCCCTTGCCTTTTCAGAGGAAAAGGGTCCTGTGTCAGAGCACTTGCTCTACTGCTGCCTTTGTTACTTCTTTTCCTTTTGATTTGGGGCCACTCTCGGAGGTGCTCAGAGATCACTCCTTGCAGGGATCGGTGGGGGGGGGGCATGGGATGCCGGGGATCGAATGCAGGTCAGCTGCATGCAAGACAAGCAAGAGCCCTGTCCCCTGCACTATTGCTGGGCTCCTTTGCTTTTGAGTGATTTCCCCGAAATCACTCAGGGCCCAGATGGGGGCAGGGCAGCATCCCAATCCCTCATGCTGCTCAGATAAGTGACTGTAATAGTGACCCAGTGGGACTTGTTACGTTTCCGTTCTGCAGGGTCTGTAGAGATGCCTCCCTAGATCTGTCAGGAGGGGTGGGGTAATTGTTATGGGGGCTCAAGGGGACACAGGTCAGTTGTTGGGCCACACCCAGAAAAGCTCAGGGTTTACTCCTGGCTCTCTACTCAGGAATCCAACTGGGGCCAGCTGCGGGCAAAACAATCACCTCCAGCTTTGCACAGTTTCTCCCTCCCCACATTCAGGGTTTTTTTATGTGCACTCAGACAGGCCACCAGAACCTGGGCACCAGTTGACGGTTGGAGCTTAAACGAGTTGCTTATTCCAGCTTTCTCATTTATTAGTCAGCCAGGCACTGTAACTTTTCAAGCTGATTTCCCTGGAGAATGTTAAAGAATGCCAGGTGCTTGGTGCTCATTCTTCTCGCCATGCTCTGAAGAATCTTCCAGGAAAGTATTAGTATTATTATTCTAAGTATTATTCACAATAAAACAATGCTTTCGGAAGAGAACAATGCAGAGTCTCTTGCTCCTGCGCCTGGTTGTCTTCACTGGGGCCCCTCAGAGAAGGCAGGTTGAGTTTCCCTCCTGAGCAGAGCCCAGCAATTGAAGACCTCCAGAACCCAGCAGCAGCCATGCTCAAGGCCACTCACCACACGTTCTGAAGAGCCTCACACATGAAGGAACCTGCAGAGGAACCCAGGTGTGCAGGACCCGGAGCTGAGATCTCCAAGCCTGCTCAAATCGGGACTGGGCCTCCTCTACCCAGATCCCCCATTTTCCAGTAGCTTGGCAGCCACATCCATAAACTGCCCTTGACGCAGTGTAATCCCATCAACAGCCAAGATCCAGAGACTATAAAACAATGCTCCTGGAAGTTTTTATAGCAGTTCTTATAGAAGACACTCCTATAAGAGTGTCTCTTATAGCCAAGTTCTCCCTCTCAGAGAACCTGGAAACATACTGAGAGCATCCTGCATGCAAGGCAGAGCCTGGCAAGCTCCCCATGGCATATTCATATGCCAAATACAGTAACAATGATAGGTCTCATTCCCCTTACCCTGAAAGAGCCTCCAATGTGGCACCACTGGGATGAATGAGTAAAGAGAGGCTGCTAAAATCTCAGGACTAGGATGAATGGAGATGTTACTGGCGCCTGCTCGAGAAAATCGATGATCAACAGGATGACAGTGATACATTGATATATATATAGAGAAACTAAACCTGCTAAATAACCATGGACGCAAATCCATATAGCTAATAGCAAATAAAGTCATGAATCACATCTAATTGTGGCCTGTCTATTGTAAAATTCTTATTTTGCTATTATATTTAGTTATAACTCAATATGAACTTTACATATGCTAATGATCATTTCTTTAGAGCAATGCTCCAGCAAAGTCTAATTAAATAATCATGAAAACCATATATATAATTTAAAGCCTTTTGTAACCATATCAAAAAAGTAAAGCAAGTAAAATTAATATACATTTTATACATTTCAGCAGAATGTATGCAAAATATTATTTTATAATAATATAACTTATGATATTTACACTATTTTTTGGTTTGATATTTGAGCCACTTTATATGATGTTCAGTGCTTATTCCTTGCTCTACCCTACAGAATTACTCTTGGCTGTGCTCAAAGATCATATTGAATGTCAGGATTCAAATCTGGGTTGGTCTTTTGCAAGCTGTATTATCTCTCTGGCCCAATATTTACACTTTAAAAATTATTATAAACTTCCATTTTATTTAGAGGTTTCTTATGATAAGATAGAACAATGAGATGAAAATGTAATTCACTTTACAGAGCTTCTGATCAATAATAATCTAATTTTAACTATTTCAATTGATGTGAGAAATTTTTTCTTCTGTTTACTTCCTCACATATAAATAAGGAAAAATAGCATCCAAGGCTACTTTGAACTGTTGAACAAAAGCCACTTTAGAGTTTCATTAGAAAGCAAGCATATTTCTTTTGTAATTTCTAAGAGAGATTGTTAATTTTTTCACATGCAACTATGCCCAATCTTTGAGTGAAAGGGTGGTCTATGAGTAAAAAATTGAATAAGGTGAAAGTTTAGGACAAGTGAACTCTGAGAGGTAGAATGAAGAAGAAACTGTATGAGAAGAAGCCTGAGGGTGGAAAGGAATTGAAAGTAGAATGTGCTCAAGTAATCTTATTAGAATGGGCTATAAGAAACTTCCCAAACTTTAGTCAATCATAAAATATAAGACTACTTTTTAAAAAATTACAAATCTTAGGCCAGAGCAATAGTACAGCAGGTAGAGTGTTTGTCTTGCATGCGGCCGACCCAAGTTTGATCCTTAGCATTCCATATGGTCTCCTGAGCACCACAAGGAGTATTTCCTGAATGTAAAGCCAGGAGTCATTCCCAAGCATTGTCAGGCGTGGCTCCAAATAAATAAACAAAATTACAAATCTACAATTGCATCAACATTATCATGAGGAAATAGTTAAAAGGTAGAGAAGAGGTCTGGAATATTTATTTTCAAGAGGACTCAGTTTCATATTCAAAGAACTTGATTGGAATTATAAATGAATTTTGTTATTTACTCAGTAAATGACTTCTATATATGCTATTTGACTTTTCTTGTAATATGATTATTGAGTTCAAAAGTAAAAACTTACAAAACATCAAGTAGAAGTTGTATTGCTTTTAATAACAGCTTTGGAGATCAAAGTGTCACTTTTGCCTCAGTAAAGGTTATATTCAAATTCATAGGAAAGGAAACGAATTTCATTCTATGACAGGCTGAATGCCAAGTCTTTTTTTTTTCTTGAGAATAGGCAGTGTAATAAAGTACTGTTGAAACAAGTTTCAGAAAAAATTATATGCCACACAAGAAAGAATAAGAAATCAATGGTGAGAACTGGATTGAATAAGTATATATTGCAGTCTTGGGGTGTGCTGGGACACCTGTTAAATATTAGTGAAACAGATGTAAAACAGTCAAAATATATTCCATTTTGCTTTTATATTATAATGAAATAAGTCAGTAAAGTAATAGCAGGAAATTATACTAGAAAACCAGAATCTTGCAGGTTATGTAAGGAAATATTTGGTTTTTTTCTATATAACTTATATGCAGGAAATTTATATGGTCTTATAATTATAATATTGTTCTGTCTATTCACTGGGGAGAAATGGAAGGGATGTGTGTATTTGTGAGTGTGACTGTGTGTGTGTGTTGACAGGAAGAGAATGAAAATATCATGAGCTTATCACAAACATTCTAGACACAATAGATAGTGTGATGATGGCTTAATGTGAGTGGTAGCAGAGGGTATGCATAGAGGTGGATACACAGAAGATATGGTAATAAGAGAAACTGCTAGTTACCTTATATTTAGAGGAAGCACAATAAAAATCAAATAGATGTTCAATATTAACTTGCTTCAAGGTTTAATAAACGAAGTCATCAAAATTAGATTTATTTTGGTTATTAGAATTTAAAAGGAAAAGGACATTTTGAAGTGAAAAGTGTTATTGTATGGGGAATACATACCAGAGAGGGGGCACATCAAATAAAAGTGCTGAGAATCAGGAAAACATTGGTACATTTCCAGGAGCAATAAAGCTCACGCTATCACCGGACAGGAGGATACCTGAAAATAAAGAGTCAGAATGTGGAAGGCTGTAACCACACAAGGGAGGGAGGCTTCACCTCTCATCTAAAGACTATTTTTACGATGAGACAGAATATTTTAATAAGGATATTATCAAATTTAATTTGTTTTAACCAGATAGCCATTTTTCCCTAAAATCATCAAAGTGCGTAAACCTGTCAGATGACTATTGCTGCATTTCAGATGACATTCTTTATAAGTCAAAGAGGTGGGATAGATCCCTAAGGCTGAGAATGTGAGAGATCAGCTAAACTGACTTCCTCTAGCACTGGAGCACTGTCATCCCGTTGCTCATCGATTAGCTCGAGCAGGCACCAGTAACGTCTCCATTGTGAGACTTGTTACTGTTTTTGGCATATCAAATATGCCACGGGGAGCTTGCCAGGCTCTGCCATGCAGGCAGGATACTCTCGGTAGCTTGTCGGGATCTCTGAGAGGTACCTCTAGCACTACCGTATTAAAAAATTGCATACAATTTAGTTTCTATAAATTTTCTAATTTCAGTGAAAATATAGTGCTCCCATCTCTGTGATGTGCCACCAATATATTCTTTTAGAACAGAGGTACATATTCCTTGAAATAACACTGAATTCCTTTACATAAATTTCCCTTGGCTCATGAGAATGCTAATCCACTACCTATGGGAAGTTTTTAATCCAATGATTCAGATTGTGGCAATGTAAGTGTACAAATTGTTTATCTTGTTTTGGAACAATTATGGGTGTGTCTTTCTTCTTCCAGACATAAGATTCTATCATATTTTTTAATGCCTATCAATTTTTGTTTGGAGTCTACTTCATAATGCCCTTCTCGTGATATAATTTTCGGAGGTTTGTCATTGTGGTGGTGGTTTTCTACTTGATATTTTCTCTGCAAGAGTGAATGTGTAGTTAAAACCAATGATGCTGTATTCTTTACTGAATATGGAAGATATTATAGCATGTTTATATGCTTATAGTGATAATTTCATATTGAAAAAAAAGTGACTCAGGACACTTGGTGACAAGACTTAGCTAAAAGGTACAGGAGATTGAAATGAGCAACTCAGTCTTAATAATAAGAGAAATGGTGAAGTGCATGCAAGATACAGGTAGATGGATTCATTTATTAAGGAGATATAATGAAATTATCCTGTTTATTTCTATTTTGAAACTGAACTAGTAAAGAAGCTTAACAAGGGGCAACTGAGTATTGAAGTTTTAATTCTTTTAGGAGAGCAAAATGCCAAGGATTATTTAAAAAAATGTCAAAGAAGAGGATAAATGACAAAGCAAATACTATATAATCGCTGAGCAGTATAATTTAAATATGTGGACCTGTTTTCCTCCAGTAATAGTTACTTTTGTGAGGAATGATAAAGTTTTATTAATAAAGAGTTAGATTTAAACATGATTGTATTTTTTTTAATTTTATTGAATCACCATGTGGAGGGTTACATAGTTCTCAGGATTATGTCAGTTATACAATACTCAAACACCCTTCCCTTCACCCATGCCCATATTCCATCACCAACCACCCCATTATACCTCCCGCCCCCTTCCACCCCCCCAGTCCCCGCCCTTGTAAGTGATAAGTTTCACTTCGTTTACGCTTTATCTTGGTTACAGTCCATGTTTCAACACATAACTCACTATTGTTGCTAGGGTTTCTCCCCAAAAAAGAGAAGACAGTCCCACTGTCAAGGAAGCATTTGATGGCTCTCCATTGCTGAGAATGTAGAGATATTAAGTCCCGCTGTTTGTTACATAACTTTTCTATTTTTTCCCCCCTCGTCCCACGCCACCGAGATCACGCCTGTTTAGTAATCACCACGCTGCCTGACAAAGGGAAAACAAACCAAAAAAGATGGTTATTTCCCATCATCAGCCGGCGTGGGGCTCTGGCTTAGTTGATAGTCTGGTAGAATGTCTGCAAGCAGTTTCTGGAACCAAAAGTAATACGCTGGTATCGGCCCCGGCTCGAGATTCAACCAGCATCCCGCTGTTCCAAGTACATAATAATTTATTCCCTTGTATCCCATTCCCACGCCACCAGGTCCGTGTCAGCTTAATGGACATTATACTATGGTTAACGCCACGCCGCGTTTCTTCCCGAGAAAGAAAGATATTTCTTCTCAGCCGGCGTGGGGATATGGCTTAGTTCAGTCTATAGAGATGGCTACCACTTTGGTAGCCTTCAATATTTCAGCACAAGATTTACTATTCTTGTTAGGATTTCCCACCAAAGTCCGACCCGTTAAAAAGGAACCATTTCATATTGGTGATGATTAAATGACAATAGGTTGCGCGGCCATGGCAGCGGCCTCGCGGCTTTAAATTTCTGTATAAAGTCCAGGGAAAGTACAGCCAGAAATTACACATCGCTACAAACTTTAACCCTATTATGGTCCCCCCAAAGTCCAACCCATTACAAAGGAACCATTTCATATTGCCGATGATTAGATGACATTAGGCTGCCGCGGCCGCGCGGTTTGGGGTTTCTATATAAAGTCCAAGGAAAATTCTGCCTAAAATTCTATCGCTACAATCTTTTACCCTTCAACAAAAAACTCAGTACTATTGTTTGGAGTTTCCCCCCAACGGTAAGCCCTGCCAAAAAGGAACATTTACACGTTGCTGACAATCAAGAGATATTAGGTTGCGCGGCTGCTATCGGTCTATCTCAGCTGTGCGGTTTTGGATTTCTATATGAAGTCCAGGAAAAATTCTTTTGGTAATTGCATCACTCGCTGGCAGCGCCTGGGCCAGTAGCTCCGAGCACACAGTTTGGAGGCATTTTGGGGGTGCCGCTCGTGTCCAAAGTGGTTCAGTTGCCTCCGGGGTCGATCTCGCGCGGGGCCAGAAAGGAGCATCCCCACATGGCTCTGTGCTTAAATGTTGGCCGGCACGGGGCGGATCTGGAAGTCCCGCCCCATCGGCTTTCCCGGGGTTCCTGCATAGTCTAAAAACCAGCTATTGCCTCGCTGCGTTCAAAAAGAAAGAGTTGAGAGAGAAAAGACCATACCCCGCTGGCAGCGCCTGGGCCAGAAGCTTCGAGCACACAATTTGGAGGCATTTTGGGGGCGCCGCTCGTGTCCAAAGTGGTTCAGTTGCCTCCGGGGTCGATCTCGCGCGGGGCCAGAAAAGCTAAACATGATTGTATTTCTAAGAGTGTGATGAAGCATGGTAGGGAATGCAGAGTTGACCTTACATTGAAGAAAATAATTATGACAGATCATTGCATTTAAGCTAGGCAAAGAAACAAGTGATCACATAGGAAAAGAAAAGGGCATGGAGATTATATTAAGATCAAATATAGCACACAGTGGGTTTCTAAATTACTGTTGGAATGAGTATAAAATGAAATGAACTGGAAAGATTGGAGATGATTATCATGAGAATTTTCAAATTGCAAGTATAGAGTCATTACCATTATTAGTAATTACAAAGATGAGAGTATGACTGGAAAGTGTGGCAAACAACCTCTTGATAAGAACACTTCAAGAAGCAGAGAGGTCAGCTTGTCATTGGTAGTTTGACCAAAGTGTAGAGCTGGTGATATGGATCATGACACAGCACACAACATCTTAGTAACTAAAAAAAGGTGACCCAGATTTGTATATGACTAAAAGAAGAGCAAGGAGGAAGATCTGATATGAGAGCCAATCCCAAGATTTAGAAAGAAACAGGATTGAAAATAACAATGAAAATCAAAGAGGAAGAAATAAATCATACAAATCTACTACTAAAGGGGATTTTGTGATGCCAATACCTACCATCTGACAGAATTTACAAAAAAAAAAAAATATGGTGCTCACACAATTTTGTTAAATAGTTTAAGTAAGTTGAGAAAAGAATAGGGAAAATTTTTAAAAATTAGCTGGTGACATAAACAGTTGTGCTGATGTACTAAATATCCCAAAGGAGAAAATGGAAGGTCTAAGTGTTGGGTTGTAGTAGAAATTAGATTAATTTGGTGGAGATGATTTTTTTTCTGTGAGTTAATTATACCCAAACAACTTTTCTCCTTACTTTTTTGTGGTGCTGAGGTCTAGAAAACAGTTATAATTTTTACAAATATGAAGATCACTGCAGAAATGTTAAGATTTCCACCATTAACAAACTATATAAATTTCATTCCTTCAGGACTCATGAATTCTTGGTATACAGCTACACTCATACATAATTAGTGAACTCATTTACTTCACTAAATGTTTTTGTTGCTAAGTAGTTTCAGTTATTTTTCTATGTTTTATAATATAAACCATGTCCTTCTAATAGCACATAAACATTGCTTAGGAAGAAAGGTATTTAAAAATGAATATTCAAGAATGTTTTATGGAACACACAGAATACTCAGAAATTGTTTGTTTTTGAGTCACACCCTGCTGTGATCAGGGCTTATATGGTTGACTGAGCTCAGGGAATGCTCCTGGCAGACCCAAGGGACCATATACAAGGTACCAGATCTTGAACCAAGGTCGGCCAAGTGCAAGGCAATTATCTCAACCTCTGTATATCTCTCTAGCCCAGAATAGTTTGAAACTTGACCTGGATGTTTTGAACACTGGTGGGGGTGAATACACAATTAAGAGCAAGAACAGAAGTAATTTGTTTAAAGGAAAAAAATATTTCATGTAAAAACTGTAACATTTTTTCTTTATCCTCACATATTTGTTGTAATTCGTTTTGTCTGTTCTCTATAGAGAATTAGTGGAAATGTAAGTAACAAGGAGGCATGTTTCTGGATGACCTCACTGCCCCCATTGAGCATGCTGTAGGCTTGTAGACATTTGTTCTATTGAACACATATATTCCACTACTATAGATCTTTGCTGTAAGATATCTGTCCCTTCATAAAATTTTAAGGTCAAATAAGATTTTTTTTCAATATTTAGTTGGCTTAGTTCTCTTATTTATGTCCAGATAAGTAAAATTGCACTCTAAAACTAGAACTGTTTTCCAAGCTCATTTTTATTAATCTTTACATATTGTTTGACGCTTGATTATGTGGGTGCTGAAATTGGAAGTTTCACATGACTTTCTATTGAAAATTGTCAATGTTCATTCACTTACGACCACTGTGTATCACTATACACTGCTTTATGTCACACCCAGACTGTGTATAAACCTACTGTTGGCAATGATTGGATGTTTGATCTTTTGAATAGAATATAGTATCTGCATAAGTCTTGGTTTCCAAAATAGTTTGCATAAGCAGTTAACAGTGCCAGGAATAAGCCCTGAACACTACTAGATGTGACCCCAAAACAAAAAATAAAGGAAAGAAATTATTTAAAGAAATTAGGTTATATACTCTTCAATAAATGTTTCTTGGTTGATTTAGCTGTAATAATGAGATATGATTATGCTTATAAAGTTAGTCTCACTAAAAGTACTATAAAATGATATTACTTGGGCCTGTGGTTCTCAATAGGAGTGGTGCAGATTCCTACAGTTATTTTGGAAATGACATAAATTTTATTCTCACAATCATTGTGGAATTATGCTGGTTAGGATCACAACTGCTAGGTATTCTTCAGTTGTGAGAATAGTTTGTACTAGAAAGTTATTTTTTTCTCAGACCCCTTATTAAATAGCTTCGGAATCTATAACCTAATTCCCTTTCACATATTAGCATGTTTAAAAGATTTTGATAACATTTGTCTTCTAAGAATGCATCTGTTTTATACTGGAATATTATGAGAGTAGTACTAGTATTTGTGTTGTATAACATTTCAGAAAACCATACCCCTGGCTACTGTTCTAGTCAGCATTTAAGGAATTAAAACAACTCAACATACTTTGTTAATATAACATCCAGAGAAATTCTAAAAGTGAATACCATCATTGAAATGCCTATTAGAATAATTTATGATGTTTTCATCAAGATCTGATATTGAGAAGCATCCCTACAGAAATGGATTTAAAATTGTATTGTCATATTTTTCTTATTCAAAGGACACTATGTATATTTAATGACCAAATGATATTCTCCACCGATAATGCAAGGATGAGTCAGTAAATGGGATTTATATCAATTAGGTCTAAGGGACAAAGCACATGCTTTGTCTGCAGAAGACCTGGGATCTTGATCCTTGAGTGCCTTAAGGAGTCTGCCCAAACACTGAACTGGGTGTAGCTCCCAGTACCACTGGGTGTGGACACAATAAAAAATTACTAATGCTAATTTTGAAAGAAGCAGAAAAATCAAGTGTAAAATTTTTTTTTATGAATCCACACAAGACCCCTATGTTCTCTGCATCAGGATTCAATAATGTTCTTCTATAAAGTGTCAGGCTTGCCAGGCTCTTACGTGGGGAAGAAATAGTCTCAGTAGCTTACCGGGCTCCCCAAGAGGGGCAGAGGAATCAAACCCTGGTCGGTCGCATTTAAGGCAAATACCTTACCCGCTGCACTACTGCCAAAAACAGTAACAACAAGTCTCACAATGGAAACATTACTGATGCCCGCTTGAGCAAATCGATGAGCAACAGGATGACAGTGATACAGTGATAAAGTGTCAGGCAATATAATTTTATGATTTAAGGTCCATAATTTCTCTTTTCTAGTTTATCAGCTGAACAATTACATAGAAATTGATTTTGAAATTAAAATGACCCTATAAAATAAATGGGAATGACTTTTTATGTGTGGGTCCTGAGTTTGTTTGCTAATACCGCATGACCCCTGTGTAGTGCTGAGAGTAGCATTTACAACAATGACTATATAAATGGATGTATCCCAATAAAACTTCACTGATAAAATTAGACAACAGACAACATTAGACAATTTTGCCTAAAGATAGTATTTTGCAGATGTTGCTAGATAGCAATAAACACAAAACACATACTGACACATACAAATACACATAATTTTTAATTATAAATTATTATAGTAATGTGTATATTCTTTTAAGATACAATTTGAATGATATAGCTAGTAGTTATACCCTTGAAGCTTTTTCTAGAACACAACGCAATACATTTTCCTGTATCAATTTGATATCTGCTTCTCTGGAATTTAATACTTCAAACCAGTTTCTCAGCTCTTTTTTTCCAATTTTTATAATAGAATTTTTGTTTACTGTAGAGTAGATTAGTTTTTATTTTTATATATTTTTAATTTTTTTAATGAATCACTGTGAGATACAGTTACAGATTTACAAACTTTTGTGATTACATTTTCAGTCATACAATGATTGAGGACCCATCCCTCCACAAGTGCCCATTCTCCACCACCAATACTGATGCCAGTATCCTCCTGGCACCACCTCCCCAAGCCCCCGCAGCCTCTGTAGCAGGCACGTTCCCTTTTACTCTCTCTCTCCTTTTGGGTGTTGTGGTTTGCAACACGGGTACTAGGTGGCCATCATGTTCGGTCCATAGCCTACTTTCAGCACACATCTCCCATCCTGAGTGGGCCTCCAAGCATCATTTACTTGGTGATCCCTTCTCTATCTCAGCTGACTTTTCCCCCAGCATGTGAAGCTGGCGTCCAAGTCATGGATCGATCCTCTTGGCCCTTATCTCTATTATTCTTGAGTGTTAGTCTCCCATTCTGTTACTTTATATTCCACAAATGGGTGCAGTCATTCTGTGTCTGTCCCTCTCTTTCTGATTCATTTCATGTAGCATTGTACTCTCCATTTTGATCCACTTACATGCAAATTTCATGACTTCCTCTTTTCTAACAGCTGCATAGTATTCCATTGTGTAGATGTACCAGACTTTTTTAAACAAGTCATCTGTTCTTGGGCATTTAGGTTTTTTCAAGATTCTGGCTATTGTAAACAATGCTGCAACAAACATACAAATGCAGATGTGATATCTACTGTACCCTCAGCTCTTTTTCTGACTCATGACAAACATGAAAATAAAGTTAAAGGCAAAAATTCACTTAAAAGTGTGTTTACAGCAAAACCCTCCATGATATTGAAGATAACGGTATATTCAAAGATGACATGCAACTGGCCAACCAAGTGAAAACAGAGATAAACGATTGGGACTACATTAAACTAAAAAGCTTCTGCACTGCAAAAGATACAATGTCCAGAATCCAAAGACAATCTACAGAATGGGAAAGGATATTTACATAATACCCATCAGATAAGCCCTTGATATCAAGAGTATATAAAGCACTGGTTGAACTCTACAAGAGGAAAACATCCAACCCCATCAGAAAATGGGGCGAAGAATTGAACAGAAATTTTCCCAAGGAAGAGTTACGAATGGCCAAAAGGCACATGAAAAAGTGCTCTACATCACTAATCATCAGGGATGCAGGTCAAAACAACCATGAGATACCACCTCACACCACAGAGACTAGCACACATCCAAAAGAACAAAAGCAACCACTGTTGGAGAGGATGTGGGGAGAAAGGGACCCTTCTACACTGCTGGTGGGAATGCCGACTGGTTCAGCCCTTTTGGAAAACAATATGGACGATTCTCAAAAAACTAGAAATTGAGCTCCCATTTGACCCAGCAATACCACTGCTGGGAATATATCCCAGAGAAGCAAAAAATTATAGTCAAAATGACATCTGCACTTGTATGTTCTTGCAGCACTATTTACAATAGCCAGAATCTGGAAAAAACCCGAGTGCCCTAGAACAGATGACTGGTTGAAGAAACTTTGGTACATCTATACAATGGAATACTATGCAGCTGTTAGAAAAAATGAGGTCATGAACTTTGCATATAAGTGGATCAGCATGAAAAATATCATGCTAAGTGAAATGAGTCAGAAAGGGAGAGACAGACATAGAAATATTGCACTCTTCTGTGGAATATAGAATAACAGAGTAGGAGACTAACACCCAAGGATAGTAGAAATTAGTACCAGGAGGTTGACTCCATGGCTTGGAAGCTGGCCCCACATTCTGGGGGGAAGGAAACTCAGATAGAGAAGGGAACACCGAGTAAAATGTGGTTGGAAACCATGCGGGGGAAGGGTGATGCATGCTGAATGTAGACTAGAGACTGAACACAATGGCCACTCAACATCTTTATTGCAAACCACAACACCTAATTAGAGAGAGAGAACAAAAGGGAATAACCTGCCACAGTGACAGGGTGGGGTGGGGGAGAGATGGGATTGGGGAGGGTTGGAGGGATGCTGGGTTTATTTGTGGTGGAGAACGGGCACTGGTGAAGGAATGGGTTCTCGAACTTTGTATGAGGGAAACATGAGCACAAAAATGTATAAATCTGTAACTGTAGTCTCACGGTGATTTACTTATTTAAAAATGAATTTAAAAAATTTTTTAAAAGTGTGTTTATAAATAGTGTATTATGCCTCTGACTATGCAGGTTACGAGGGCCTTCACTTGATTGGCTAAATTAGTGTTTCTCAAACTTTTCCAAACTGTGCTCTCCTTCTGAACTTATTTCTTGTGTCCTAACTCATCCTATGATTAGGACCCTAGTCTCATATCACCATTCCCATTTTTACAATTTTCATTTGTGACATCCTTGTAATATCCTGGACGACCCTGTGGGTACTAAGTGGCTGCCAGTTGAAAAACACTGCTTTACACATCCCCTGTTCACTTTTTTGATTACTATAAGCTCAAGTGTGAGTTTTACTTAACCCCGGACTTCTTTAAATTTGCAGAAAACCTATGAATTCTATGCAATTAAATAAACAGTACTGGATAGCACTCATATTTGTATTACTGTATTATTGTCATCCCACTGCTCGTTGATTTGTTCGAGCGGGCACCATAACGTCTCCATTGTGAGACCTGTTACTGTCTTTGACATATCAAATATGCACGGGTAGCTTGCCAGGTTCTTCCACGTGGGTGGGATACTCTCGGTAGCTTGCCAGGCTCTCTGAGACTGGTGGAGGAATCAAACCCGGGTCGGCTGCATGCAAGGCAAATGCCCTACCCACTGTGCTATTGCTCCAGCCCATGGAGTAACACACACACACACACACACACACATATATAGAAAGAGAGCACTATATATATATATATATATATATATACGTATATATATATATTACTCTCTTGATTTGTTGCCTACTGTCTGAACTCCATCAAATATGGTGTGGTAATTATGAAAAATGAGTAGGAAGTGTCTTATAATGTGTCCCACGGCTGCTTCGTGCCCACATGATCTGGAAAGCGGCCTGGAGCATGGCGGTGGTTGCGTTGTGGAGGTCGGCTGCCAGGGCTGGGTCCCTTGGGGTGAGAGGGTTCTCATCCAGCCCCCTCTGGGGTGCCCCGAGTGAAAACAGCCTGGCACAAAGTCGTATTTGCAAATAAATAATTAAAGATATAGGGCTGGAATGATAGCACAGCGGTAGGGCGTTTGCCTTTCACATGGCTGACCAGTGTTTGATTTACCTGCCCTTCTTGGAGAGCCTGGCAAGCTACTGAGAGTAATGCGCCCGCACGGAAGAACCTGGCAAGCTACCCGTGGCATATTGGATATACCAAAAACAGTAATAATAAGTCTCACAATGAGAGACATTACTGGTGCCCACTCGAACAAATTGATGAGCAAGTATATTTCAGTGACAGTGACAGTGACAGTACATGAATGGTAATAAAATTTATTCAGTAAAAGAACATGTCCTAGATTTGTTCTCTTTAAGTGTACCAATGAATTAACTAATTCATGCATTAGTTACAATATTTTATTGAGGTTATGTTGGTTAGCAAGGCTGTATTTGTTTTAGACACTAGATTTTACATTTCTTCAAAGATTGCAACACCACACCTGTCATCATATCCTCCATGACAATCCATGGACTTCCTTCCCTTCCTCAAATCCCTCCCCTACACCCCTCTGATAAGCATAGATTTGAGGTAAAAGCCCACAAATTTGCTTTTGTTTGCTTCCTTTTTATTTTCTTTCCCTATAGTGCAGTTTCCAAAATATAATAAATTATGAAATTTAAGATTGAGCTGGATGAATTTGTGCTGTTTATGTTACCTCCAGAACCCAGCCACAGCCATGCTCAAGGCCACTATCCACATGCTTGGACGAGCCTCACCCATGAAGGGACCAATAGAGGAACCCAGGTGTGTGGAACTCATGGCTGAGATCCCCAAGCCTGCTTGAATTCGGACTGGGTCTCCTCCACCCAGATCCTCCATTTTCCAGTAGTTTGACAGTCATACCCACAAACTGCCCCCAGAACCATGTAATCTCATCAACGGCCAAGATCCAGAGACTATCTAACAAAGCTCCTGGAAGAGAGTGATGCAGAATCTCACACAACAGAGCCTGGCAAGATACCCATGGAATATCTGATATTCCAAAAACAGTGACAATAATGGGCCTCATTCCCCTGACCCTGAACGCAAGAGGGGTGGAGATGTTACTGGCATCAGCTTTAGCAAATCAATGAGCAACAGGATGACAGTGACATGGTGATATAGTGATATATTCATATTTGGATTTGGGGCAATAACTGGCAGTGTGCAGTGCTTAGTCCTGGCTCTACACTCAGGAGATAATATTTAGTGCCAGGGATTAACCCCAGGTTAGTAATGTGCAAAACAAGCACACTACCCAGTCTAGGCTATGGTCCAAGAAGACGAATAAATGATTAATAAGTGTGCAAGGTTGAGATTGTTTGCATTGTCTTTTTTACCAACTGTTTTCCAGTTGCACAGCCAGGACTAAATTTTCAAGTTGTTCTACCAGATTCTCTGTTCTTCATAGGGAGTCTGTCAAGTCCATATCAGTTTCTAAGTACCCCTGACTCCTTTCCACTCCAGTGATGGGGAATACAAAGAAGACATAAAAACAAAGGAGGAGAATAAAATTTGAACTATTTATTATCCTAAGTCTAGTCTCTGAGAGGCAATTATAGGATGACATTTTTCTACATAAAATCATTTTTGCTTGCAATCTGGTTGATATATAGAGCTCTTTTTTTAAAATTATAGTAAACTTGCCTTTGAGACTTTCCTTTATTCAAATACAGATGGTGCCAAGACTATGGCTGGCCCAGAATCCTATGTTGAGTATCATGGACACCCTTCCCACCCCCAGTAATCCATCTCTATAGTTATAATTTCTCATCAGTTTTCTCAATTTGTGTGTATCATCTGTCTTCTGTTAAGAATACTGCATATACAACATCAAGTTCCCTGCAGCTCTGCAAACAGAAATAGTGCTGGGAAGAGTAGTTGACATATTGATATACAGAGAAGTATGTTGCTTATCTGATTGAACTTATTGTTCCCACTAATTGACTGTGACTTCCACATTAGGGCACTCAAAGGCTAATTTCATCAAGATGAAACAAATTAATTGGTGGTCTCCAAATCTAATTCACAAATTTTCTAGATGAGGAAACAGAATCTGAGAGTGTGTTATCAACTTGGTTTACAACAGGAGATGGACATACAGCTGGCCCAATCCATACTCTCTGATTCCTGCATTTCTACCAGAACCTTAAGTCATCTTTTTAAAAAATTTTTATTAGTAAATCACTGTGGGGTGCAGTTACAAACTTATGAACTTTCATGTTTGTATTTGGTTTACATCCCTCCACCAGTGCCCGTTCTCCTCCACCACTGTTCCCAATATCCCTCCCATCACCCCACCCCAACCCCTACCACCCCACCCTGCCTCTGTGGCAGGGCATTCCCTTTTGTTCTCTCTCCTGTTGGATGTTGTAGTTTGCAATAGAGGTATTGAGTGGCCATCCTGTTCGGTCTATAGTCCACTTTTGGTACGCAGCTTTCAACCCGAGTGGGTCCTCCCAATATTCTCTGCTAGGTGTTCCCTTCTATGTCTCTGCTGCCTTTTCCCCCAGCACGTGAGGCCAGTTTCCAAGCTGTGGGGCAGACCTCCTGGTTCTAATCTCTACTACTCTTCGGTGTTAGTGTCTCATTCTGCTACTTTATATTCCACAGATGAGTGCAATCTTTCTATGTCTGACTCTTTGTTTCTGACTCATTTCACTCAACATGATACTTTCCATGTTGATACACTTATAGGCAAATTTCATGACTTTATCTTTTCTAACAACTGCATAGTATTCCATTGTGTAGATGTACCAAAGTTTCTTTAACCAGTCATCTGTTTTGGGGCACTTCTTTTTTCCAGATTTTGGCTATTGTAAATAGTGCTGCAATGAACATAGAAATGCAGATGTCATTTCTACTATACCTTTTTGCCTCTCCGGGGTATATTCCCAGGAGTGGTATCGCTGGATCAAGTGGGAGCTCAATTTCTAGTTTTGTGAGAATCGTCCATATTGTTTTCCAAAAGGGCTGAACCAGTCGGCATTCCCACCAGCAGTGAAGGAGAGTCCCTTTCTCCCCACATTCATGCCAACATTGGCTGTTTTAGTTTTTTGGGATGTGGGCCAGTCTCTGTGGTGTGAGATGATATCTCATGGTTGTTTTGATCTGCATCTCCCTAATGATTAGTGACGTAGAGCATCTTCTCATGTGCAACCTTAAGTCATCTTTAACATGTACTCATCTTGAGTTGTGCTCATTTCAGCAGATAACAGAGATTATATTATATCAGATTATCTGTCAAAATTTTTCTAGAACCTCCTTTTTTACTCTGGCTTAAAACATACATTTGCAAAATTACCACATGATCTAGTTTGCATCTCATTTGTATCTCTGCATAACAATTGTCTTATCTTTTCTAGGTATCTTCTCTTACACTGCTTTCTGTGTTCAATGATAGTAGAAAAACATTATTTATGTTAAGCCCTTTCGGATTGGAAAACTCTTCTAAATATCTGTAGGGATTACTCCTTCACTGACATTGAACTGCTAGTATTTTAATAAGAACTTGACTGTCCACTCAACCTGAAAAAACAGCTTTCACTTGAGTTACATAGTCTTTCATTTGGTAATAGGTTATTTTTTAAAAGTCTGATATAAAACCTATTTTATATTCATTTTTATATTCATAATCTTATATCTAATTATCTTTACTCTTATATTTCTACTCATATATCAATTAAGACATATTGTATTTTACTTTTTATCTGTTTTACTCATTACTAAATCTCAAGTACAGGAATGTTTGACATATAAAAGGCACTCAGTAAATGTCTGTTGAATAAATATATCAAATGAGTGACATAAAGCTTTGCAATTGCGATGAGATACTTAATTCTGATAAACAATTGGCTGGTGCTATTTATAAGTTTATGAAGATGTAGAACTCATGTTATTGATATTTAACCTATTAAATTTTATTTTATCAATGACTCCTAAGACATGAAAAAATTAACAATGAAAAATGCCAAATATTAAAAACATTACCAGTTTTCTCCAATATGGACATTTAAAAAAATTTAACCTAGCTGAAATATAATCAAAGCAAGAAAAGTAGTAAATGCGGGCCTGGGGTAGTAAATGCACAGCGGGTAGGGTGTTTGCTTTGCATGCAGCCAACCCAGGTTCAATTCTCAATATCCCATATGGTCCCTGATCATGCCAGAAGTAATTCCTGAGTGCAGAGCCAAGAGTAACCACTGTGCATCGCCAGGTGTGACCCAAAAAGCAAAAAAAAAAAGAAAGAAAGAAAAGGAAAGGAAAGAAAATGAGTAGATGCCATTGCTCAGTTATTTATTTGTACTTTATGCCTGAATATACTATCAATAATATAGTAGAGCTATAAGTTGATGTAGACCAATGTCATCACATTGTTTAATAAATGTAGATGTGGTGGAATTTGCATGGAATCTTCATGCAATGTCATTTAATTCCAACATTAATTTCAAAAACCTATTTTTGGATTTTTGGCCAAAGCAATTCTCTAATTTTTGGATTTTCATCTTCCCCATGTCAGTTCAGTTTTCCCCAAGAATCCCTGCTACCCCCAGCACAAGGGTGTATGTACAGTAATTGACAGGCTGACTTAGTTTCTACAGTATGATTGAGCCTGAGTGTATTTGGGGTATGCTTTATAATTAAAGGGTATTGTTAGGGTTGAGTCCTGTTTGCATCCTGAATTTCCAAGCTTCCAAGTCCTGTGTGACCCTGAGCTGGGATTAGAATCTTGGAAAATGAATAATCAATACAATTTTATTATTCAATATTACGATCGTTTTGGTTTTTTATTTAGATGCTTCATGATGTTTTGTTACCAAATGTTATAGGACTGTAACTCTCATTCCTGACTTAGTGAATGATAACATTATTTATCTTATATTTTCTCTAATTAAAGCTGTAATTTCCAAGTACCAATCAATAATGTGAGAGCTTCATTATATGTATTGGATACCTCTACTATGCATTTCCTTACATCGACTAATATGTAGTACTAATTAGGACACAAAGTTTATATCACAAAAATGCAACAGATCAAATGAATACAATCACTTTGCTGAATAAAAATTAATTATTTTTCAGGTTTCATTACAGTGTTATAGTTTTATAATACAGCTTATTGCATTGTACTTCCTAAGTATATATCCTACAAAGCTAAGGAAAAGTTGTTAATATATATTTTGGGCAATTGAAATATTTTGGTATTCCTGCTTTCTTTTAATTGTATGCTATAGACTACTGGAAAAACCCTGTTATCTGAAAATATTTGAGAATTCTCTTTTGTATTACTTAGATTTATTTATTTTTATAAAATGTTTATAAAACTTTATTTTCTCATGTGATATTCAACAATACCTCAGAAATTTAGAAATTGAAATTTTTGTTTTACTCTTTTGATTTTAATGTGATTTCAGACATAGAAAAGCTTTTTGAATAATACAGAATCTTATATAAACTTCAGCTGAATATATCCAGTTAGTATTTTTTATCTTTTATTTTTATAAAATAAAGTTTTTCACAATGATTTATTACACTCGGTATTCCATCACCAACCCCACTACCATTACACCATCCCACAACCATTTTTTCCAATTTTCCCAACCACCATCCAAGCCTGCCCCAATAGCAGTCCCTAAAAAATTTATTTTGTATTGCATGTTATAATTAATTCGCTAAAAATTTCAAAAATTAGAAGAAAGTGTGTGAAGATTGTTGTTTCTCACCCTGGAGCTATTAAGCTCTTGTATAAGGGATTACTAGCATGTTGTTACAGGTTAAAACTTTTGTACTAACCTTTTCTTACTCTTCTATTTTGCATTCTATCCTATGCGGTGTGTTATTCCTGGTATATTAGTGGTGGAGAGTATGAGATGCCATGTGGCTGCATGCTCCAAGAATCTATAAAATTTTGATTGGCTGATAGAACTGGAGTTAAATTATTCATTGGACGGAAACTTTGGGGTCCAGAAATATCTCTGCAGCTTGCTGATCTCTTCCCAGATTTATTTATGAATCTCTGAATCATGGCTGATTAATGAACTTATATGCGCCAGAAGCAGTTCATGGGCATGACTGCCAAGCCCTTGAAAGAACGAGGCGCTATGAGGAGTTTGCACATCCCTGACTCTGTTAGAGCCTAGAGATTTAAGCCACAAGCCCTGCATATCTGAGTTTTTTTTAACAGATTCATTCCTGGATGAGGCTCATCTGGGCCTAGGGAGTCCATCCGTGGGCATGGCAGCAATTGGGTTCTGGTTGTTTTCGGCTGACTGGGCTCTTTTTGGTTGGGTGGAGGGCTCACCTGTCCCACTCTGGGTATCCCCTGTATGAGACTTAGCCTGACGCAATTTGAAAGCATCACTGCCGCTTGCTGATCTCCTTTGAGATTAAAATTTTTATGTATTTGTGTTTGTTCTTTTCTCTCTTTCTTTACTTCTATTCTTTAATACATGCCTACATTCAAACGCATATGCATTATTTTTGTAGTCTACCAATGCCCAATTTTCTAGTAGCTTGGAAGTCACACCCCACAAACTCCTTCCAGTTCCATGGAATCTCATCAATGGCCAAGATCCAGAGACTATAAAACAAAGCTCCCGGAAGAGAGCAATGCAATTTTTCCTGGAGCATGTGGCCACATCTGCGGTCATGCAACCTCTTTATTTCTATGTTTTTTTTTTAATTAATTAATCTATCTTCCCTGCCATGGCAGAGCCTGGAAAGCTACCCATGACGTTTTTGATATGCGAAAATAGTAACAATGTGCTCTTCATGTTCCTGGAGTGCGCAGATGTCACTGGGCTACACCAGCAAGCAACAGGGACAAATTAAGATGTTACTGATGCACGCTCGAGCAAATTGATAAACAACGCCATGACAGTGACAGTGCCTAATGCCCTGAGTCAATCAATGTTCCCACAACTGTGAATAAAGGTCCTTTTCCTGCATGTTTATGCCAGCACTGGCTGTTTTATTCTCTTTCTCCTGTGCCAATAACACAGTTGATACATCATTGTTGTTTTCTCTAATGATAAGTAACAAAGAGCAATTTTTAATATACATATTGGACACATTGTGTATCTTTTTTTAAGGAAGCTTTTGGTCTGTTCATCTATTCTTCCCCTTTTAGAGGGGTTGTTTGTTTTATTATTGCTAAATTTTACAAGTGCTCTAGATACCTTGACTGTTTCCTTTTTCTCCACACCTTATGCTTCTGGATATATAATACATATATACATATGTATAGATAAATAATGATATATCACCTAAAAGTGTTGAGAGTTTTTATATGTAATATGCCCATGCAGCATTACATATAAAAACTCTCAACAGTTTTAGGTGATATATCATTGCTTTATTTCCCTAATAATAAGTGCTACTGAGCATTTTTGTGCCGTTTTACCACATATGTGTGTATAAATTATACATACATATTATATGCATATATTATGCACAAATTTTATTTACATATGCAAATATGATATATAGTATATACACATCTTATATACATAATATATGCATATATGTATATATGTTTACTGGAGTGATAGCACAGCAGGTAGGACGTTTGCTTGCATGTGGCCACCCCGGGCTTTGATTCTTCCATCCCGCTTGGAGAGCCTGGTAAGCTACTGAGAGGATCCTGCCCATACAGCAGAGCCTGGCAAGCTCCCCGTGGCTTATTTGATATGCTAAAAACAGTAACAAGTCTCATAATGGAGACGTTACTGGTGCCCGCTCGAGCAAATTGATGAACAACCGGATAACATTGCTACAACAGTGCTACAGTGTATATGTCTTCTTTAGGAAGTGTATATCAGCTATTTGTCACATTTTTTAATGTGACTGTTGCTTTTTTACTAAGCTTTGTGAGTATTTTATATATCATGAAGAGTTTGGATAGTTCAATTATTGATTTAAAATATTTTTCTTTTTTATTATTGACATTTATCATATTATTATTTCCACAGATTTGGCTTTATATGAAATATCCACATATGCTCTTTTTTATTTTATTTTATTTATTATTAAATCACCATGCGGAAAATTACAGACATAGTAATGCTTTCAGGCTTAAGTCTCAGTTATACAATGCTGAAACACATATTTCACCACCAAAAGAAACCCCAGTATACCTCCCATCCCTCCCCCCATCCACCTGTGTAACTGATAAATTTCACTTTACTTTCTCTTTACTTTGGTTACATTCAATATTTCAACAAAAAACTCACTATTATTATTAGGAGTCCCTCACTAGAGACAGACCTGCTGTGGAGAAATATGAGGTTTTTGATTTCTGTATTTTAGCAACTAAGTCCAGGGAAATTTCTTCCAGAAATGGGATTATTGCAAGCTTGTATCTCTCATTAGTAGCCACGCCCTTCCCTCCCCAGTCCTGCATACCAGAGCCCTGTTAGTAGCTGCTCAATGTCGCCGGGGCTCCATCAGGAGAAGGCGTGCCAGCTGTACCTTCTCCGTCTGGCCCCCTGGTGTTGTTGGCCCAGTCTGGGGTCTGGAGCAATCTCCAGCCGGCGGTGCCCACTGGAGCGGCCCAAATTCTTCACTCCACATATGCTCATTTTAAATTTTATTTATCTCAAATATTTCCATTTTACTTTGGACACAATGTTTATCTAATACTTTATGGTTTAATTACCGCAGTGATTTGAATTTTTGAAATTTTATTTTTATTCATATCCAAGTGGATTCCATTGTAGTTGAATTCATAGCTGAAATCTACAAATGCATGAGGCATGTTTTATAGTCTAACATGCTACTTTATGTAAAAATATATCATGTGTACTTGGTAAAACTATGTATTCTAGTGTTGTACTATATTTGTATACTCTGTGATGTGTTATAACTCTAGGTCAAAATAGTTGATAGTGTTATTCAAGTCTCCTTTATCAGTAGTCATATTTTTGTTAATTTTTCTATCCACTATTAAAGTTAGAATACTAAGCTTTCCACTGTTATTGCTGAATACTTATTTATTTATTTTAGTCTGAGGCCATGCCCTGAGATGTTCAAGGGTTTTCTCCTAGCTCTGCACTCAGGAATCCCTCCTGGTGGCGCTCAGAAGAATATACAGTACTGATGTGCTTGCCCACTGTACTAACTCTCCAACCCCTGAATTCTCACTATGAGACTCATTTCTTCTCATATATTCTGGACCTTTGTTATTTGCTTTATTTAGTTTATAACTGTTGTAACTTTATTAAATAGTTCTCACACTTTCACTATTATATTGGGGTCAGTCACATCTTGGATATCTTCATTTCTTATTTTTTCTGTGATCCCTTTAGCAATTCAGAATTGTTGCTACCACTAGAGGGATTTTTTTCCCCTGTGTTAATTAATAATCACATGAATTCTATAAATGCAGTTTTGCCTCAGTTTTGTTGTGGTGGTAGTGAAATAGAATGTAATCTTTATCACTTAATATTTATCGTTCTCACTTTTGTTGGTTTTGCCTTGTGCTTGAACCTATCTGAGATTGCTTCTGGGACTGTGCTGGCCAGGGACCTAACCCAGGACTCACGCATGCAGAGCACGTGCTCAGCTCTCTGGGCCATACATGCTTTGTTTTGAACTTAATTTGTTTTCTTATTTTTATGTTTTGTCATTTTGTGGAGTTTAGACAGTACGCAACAAATCATAGAGAGTGATAGGTAGATAGATAGATAGATAGATAGATAGATAGATAGATAGATAGATAGATAGATAGATAGATAGATAGATATACACACACATACCTCTACCCGCCCTGGCAGAGCCTGGTAAGCTACCCATGGCGTATTCAATATACCAAAAACAGCAACAAGTCTCACAATGGAGACATTAATGGTGCCTACTTGAGCAAATTGATGAGCAATGGGATGACAGTAATACAGTGATAAAATATGCTATGAATATCTTCCAAATATCTGTATGAATTTATAATATATATTAAAATAAAATCAGAATAAATTACAATTTTTTTAAGAATAAAACAAAATGACATTAAGAGCTCAGGTCATTGGGGCTGGAGCCATAGCACAGCAGGTAGGATGTTTGCTTGCATGCCGCAGACCCGGGTTCAATTCCCAGCATCCCATATGATTCCCCAGGCACCGCCAGGAGTGATTCCTGAGTGTCTGAGCCAGGAGTAACCCCTGTGCATCGCCAGGTATCACCCAAAAAGCAGAAAAAAAATGCTTAAAAAGAAAAAAAAGAGTTCAGGGCATTTGCCTTTCACATGATCAACCCAGGTTTGATTCCCGCCACCCCATATGGTCCCTGAGACTCACCAGGAGTGATCCCTGAGCACAGAATCAGGAGTAAGCCCTGAGCAATGCTGACTGTGGACAAAGAAACAAGAAACAAAATAACAATATTTTGACATTTATAAACTACTCTGTAGGCTAGTTATAATATTCATAGACCTGGTATAATATAAAACTGCATTAATTATTATGTACTAAATCAATACTAAAACCTATAGGAGAAATTAGAATGACCAATTTGATGTTGCTAATTGCAATTAGTTGAGAATAATTATGCAACTTGGTTAAAAATCAATATGCTATTTTATAATGTTAAAAAATGAGCACAATTTAATGAAACTCATAATTTAAGGTCAAAACTTAGCTGTGATATTTAATTAGAAATGTTGGAACATTTACCTGAACACATTTAGTGCAATATTGATCATAAACCCTTTAATTAGACACTTTTATTATATAACATAATTATACAAAACATGACTCCGTAATTTCTCAGATAATCTAATTTCACTTTTACCTTGATTTATCATTCTAAAATTTATTTTTATGAAGCAGTATATCCTGAAAAACCAAAATAATTTTATCAGACACTAAAATTTTTTAACTATTTGATATATACTACAACCTTGTACAGATTTTCTATCCAAATGACCTTTGGTCATAAAAAAGTATTATGCTGAGACACTGAAATGATGTGTTTAAATATTTAATGTGGTCATCTACTTCACCCCTACATTTTCCACATCTACTTTACCGCTGAAGAGTAATATTTCTTAATGATATTTTTCTTGTAGCTTAACCATTCCTATATTTTAAAGACAAAGAGCTTTATCTAAAGACTACCATCTTATGTTTCTCTTTATAGATAATAATAAGTTTTCCTTTGAATACATAATTTGCCTGTGTTTCATTCTAGACCACTTGAATTCTGTACTTGAGTTCTTGAACTCTGTGCTTCAGAACTCAACCTAATTTACCATGTACTTGGTCTGGTCTCATAAGTTTCACTAACTTGTACATCTTTTTCCTGCATTAGCTTAGTTTCCTAGTTATTACCAGAGAATTTAGGTATTCTCAGTATTTACCTGTTAACACTTCAGCCGGCAATAAGAGACTAATTTTATAAATTTATAAATTTATAAAGCTCCAATATTTGGATCAAAATTTCAAAGCACTGATTCTTTGCTTTAGTGCTTTTTGCCAGTTCTGCTCTATTTTTCACAGGGTATTTTTTAGGATTTGATCAAGATCTCTTAATTATTACCATAATATATATATTCTTATCAACTTATCCTTGTAGTATAAATACAATTATGAAAATAAATACCCATATCTGTCTCTATATGTATATCTATCTCCTCTATTCTAGCACCTAAATCCCAACCTCAAGAAAACAAATGTCTTAATTTCTCTTCTGAAATTCTATAAAACATTTCAGATATTAAAGTATATTAATTTTATGCACTTTAACTAAAACAATAAAAAATGTAAAAAATTCTGTAATAAAATAATTTGTAGAACATTGTGGGGACTCCATAGCAGGCTTTTTTCACTCAGGGGGCCAGAGGGGGGTGGGTGAGAACCCTGCCAACCCCAAGGGACCCAGCCCTGGCAACTGATCTACACAACCCAACCTCCACCACTCTCCAGGCCGCTTTCCAGACCTGTCATTATTGGACACTTCCTACCCATTTTCTGTTATTACCACACCATATTTGATGGAGTTCAGACAGTAGGCAACAAATTATATATATATATATATTACTCTCTATAATTTGTAATATATATATTCCTCTTGGAGAACCTAGCAAGCTACTGAGAGTATCCTGCTCCATGGCAGAGCCTGGCAAGCTACCCGTGGCATATTCGATATGCCAAATAAGTAAAAATAGGTCTCATTCCCCTGAACCTGAAAGAACCTCCAATTGTTGGAAAAGATGAGTAAGGACAGGCTGCTAAAATCTCAGGGCTGGGAAGAATAGAGTCATTACTGGTGCCCGCTCGAGTAAATTGATGAACAACAGGAGAACAGTGATACAGTGATACAGTGATAGAACATTGGGAAAAGATTGGGAAACTGTGTAGTGAAATAGAATTAAATAACTTTTAATTGTTCCATTAATTGTAATGGGACTTATTCTGATGCATTATTCAAGTTATATACTAACATGGACTGGAGCGATAGCACAGCGGGTAGGGTGTTTGCCTTTCATGTGGCCAACCTGTGTTCTATTCCTCCATCGTCTTGGAGAGGCCGGCAAGTTACCAAGAGTATCCTGCCTGCACAACAGAGCTTGGCAAGCTATGCATGGCATATTCAATATGCCAAAAACAGTAACAAGACTCACAATAGAGACGTTATTGGTGCCAGCTTGAGTAAATCGATGAACTACGGGATGACAGTGATACAGTGCTATATGTTAACATGGATATTTTGACATAATGGAATTATCTGAAGAATTTAATAGCCTGTGTTAATCATTATATACCACATAAGTGATGTATATTTTGTTTATACTCAGATAAATAACATTTAGAAATATGACTTTTTAAAAGTAGATCTAATTGCCCTCTTAAAAATAATAATATTAAAATAAGATAGACTGGCATAATTAATTTATAATAGAAATAGGGCGGTTAGGAAACGAGTCTTATAAGTTTATTATTCAAAAAGTCAACAAAATAAGGACTTGGAATATATGCATCAGACTTGCATTCTATCCCCAGCACACAATATGGTCCCCCAAGTAGGCCAGGAGTGATCCCTGAGTGCAGAGGCAGATGTAAGTAAGCCTTAGTACTGCTGGATGTGACCCCAACACAAGAAAGAAAATGAAAAAGAGCACATTAAATATAAGGAATAAGAAATTCCTTTTCATAAAGCTTTACAATGAAAATTCCATTTGTTTTCTAGTCAACTTAAATATGTGTCTGAGCACATTATATCAACATTTATATTGTGTGGATCATAAAAATCCTAGCTGTCAAGTTTATGGAGATCACAGTGGCTTTGTTGCAAAGCATCTTAAGTCTACTTTACTCACATATACCCTAGAATATAAATATTTTCTGTTTAAGAAATCATAAAACAAGTAGAATGAATTTTAAAATATGCCATGTTATGCATAATAAAAGCAACTAAGGATGATACTCAAATACTTAACATGACAAGGAATGACTTTTCTGAAAATTCTAACCTGTAGTTTAATGTCAAAAAAAGTTTTACTGAATTTGAACATAGATTACAAATGTGCAAAACTATCATCTCTTCATTTTCTTTAATATTATTATAAAACACTTTAGTGAATGTATAATTACTCAAAACTAGATTTTTAAATATTAACATAGGATGAGTGCCAAAGGTAGATATGAGCACTTAAGTCATTTCTTTTGTTTGATACTAAATGTTACTTCAGACCCAAATACTATAATTATTTTAATAGTTATTTAAATTTATATACATCGTTGCGAATTTTGCCAGCTATAGCTTCTATTTCATTGGCATAATATTACATTGAAGGTGCTGGCAGAGGAACCCAGGTATGTGTAATCCCATCAACGGCCAACATCCAGAGACTTACAAGCAAGGTCCCAGAAGCGCACGGCCTCGAAGCTTATAACCTACTTCTTATATAACCTACTTCTTATATCTTATAACCTACTTCTCCCTCTGGGAGAAACTGGCAAGCTACTGAGAGTTTCCTGCCCACATGGGAGAGCCTCGCAAGCTCCCCATGGCGTATTCATATGTCAAAATCAGTAACAAGCTGGGTCTCATTCCCCTGACCCTGAAAGAGCCTCCAATGCAGCATTGTTGGGAAGGATGAGTAGAGAGAGGCTGCTAAAATCTCAGGGATAGGACAAATGGAGAGGTTGCTGAGACCGCTCTAGAAATTCGACGATTAACGAGATGATGATGATGATGATGATGATGATGATGATGATGATGATGATGATGATGATGATGATGATGAATATTACATATTTTAGGTATGATTAAATAGTATACACTGACTACTTTCAATTTCAAGTTTTTAACTTCAACAGTGCATTCCATAACATTTTATATTTTTATTTTGTAGAAAAATTAGTAAGCTACCCATGACCAATCACTGTAATCAACTATTAACACACCTTTTTCCTTCCACAACCATATCATGAAGAGATGTGTAACTATCTATCTCACAGTGACTCATTAAAAATTAATGTAAATAAATAAAATGAATATGTTTGAGAGTTATCAGGCTGGAGCAATAGCACAGCGGGTAGGGCGTTTGCCTTGCATGCTGCCAACCCGGTTCAATTCCTCCACCCCTCTCATAGAGCCCGACAAGGTACTGAGAGTATCTCGTCTGCACGGCAGAGCCTGACAAGCTACTGTGGCATATTCAATATGTCAAAAATAGTAACAACAAGTCTCACAATGGAGACATTACTTGTGCCCGCTCAAGCAAATCGATGAGCAACGGAATGTCAGTGATACAGTGACGCAGTGATGATTGAGAGTGAACACAGGGACTGCCTGTAAGTCAAACTATATTCTTGTTTGTTCTAATGAAATACTAATGCAATAGAGATCATTGCTTTTCATCTCTGACAGAATTTATGTGACCATCTTGATGATTTCTCTTTCTGCTCTGCGAGAAACCCTTGTACAAAATTAAATCAAAGATGCTTGAAATCATGATAATCTATGAAAATACTTCCCCTCACTGTTAAACAATCTCTTTCTATTGTGGTTTTAATAGTTAATGAGAGTACTATCTTTGATGGAAGTCTGTATTGGATATAACCTCCGGTAAAGTACTCACCTGAAAAAGAATGTAGAATAGTTATTCATTGCATTACCATTTTCATCTTAACATGTCTGTAAATAAGTACTTCTGAAACGAAATTTTGACAATAAATTGTGCAGAAGATATTTAGAGTATGGCTCATTCTTAAAAGGTAGGACCATAGTTATGAGGTTTTCTTTAATGGGTGAAGGTAGGGGGGTAACTGGATTGAAAAATGTTATATCATTAGGTGGCAATATGAAAAGAAGAAATCAACAAATTATTATAAATATTGAATGAACTTTGAAAATCAAAGTCTACTTTAAAATAGCAGTAAGAATTGGACCAAATGTGTAAGCCTTGGAGTTAAAAGATTCTAATTGTTTTGGGAGAAGTATTTTTCTCTCATGTGGCCAACCTGGGTTCAATCTCTGGCCTCCAGTATGTTCCCCCAAACACTGCCAGGAGTGATCTTTGACTCAGAGCAAGGAGTAAGCCCTGGGCACCACCAAATGTTGACCTCAAACAAAATGAATTCATAAGTAAATAAATAACTAAAACAGAGAAAAAAGAATCATGTGCAATATTATTTTTAATAATAAAGAATAAAGATTTTATTTTTCCTCAGCCCTGAAGAGGTGAAGTGTGGATACTTATTTAGCACACAGGAGAAAGAATAGAGCTAATGCAGTTAGCTAATGCTAACGGCTTGCTGAAAATAAAAAGGAAAACAGAAAGGCTTCTACAAAATATTTCTTTGACTAGTCACTTCATAATTAAGTCCCACCATTCCATTTATTTTAAATTTTACAATGCAATATACTTTAATTGAGAAAACACTTTACACAACTGTGTGTTTTGGCAGTACAATGCCATGCCACTTTTAAGTTTGCATTGCCATAAAACGTGCACCACCTAAAAACTAATATACCTCCAGTAAGTTCTCGGATCATGGCTCTCCACTAACATTCTCTCTGCCCCCCCAAACCCTTTTTTTGGAGGTAAGAGGTGCACATTCACCAGTGCTTAGGGCTTATTCCTGACTTTACACTCAGGGGTCACTCCTGGCGGGGCTGAGAGACCATAGTGGTGCAGGTGACTGAGCCTGGGTCGGCAGCGTGTCAGGCAAGCACCTTGTCCCTGATATTTTTTTCTTTCTTCTTTGCTGTATGCAAAGTAAACACCCTCCCACTGTTCTATGAGACCAGACCCATATTTCTATTTCAATTGTTTTTCCCTTCCCTTCCTCTGCTGATCAGCGAGGCTGCTGTACGTTCCCACTGATGTTGATGTGGCCAATCCTGCTGCCTCCTGGAGAAAATCAATAAATGATTAATGCTTGAATCCTTGAATAACACGCTTCTTATTTTCTGCATTTACAATTTCATATCCAAAACCTATATAGATATGTTTAAAACATGTGTCCTACTTTGGTCCAATTTTCAGTTTCCTTGGTGTTAGTTTCTATTATTTGAGGGTATAAGGATGATTATTCCTCATTTCACTATTATTTCATTTGCTTCCGCTTTATTTTCTGACACAGTTGTGCTCAGTTAGGAGAGAACTGGAAAATATATATATACTTCGCCTTCGTAAATGAAATTCCCTATGCTCTTACTGACTGTGAAAAATGAAATTTCATTGTACTTTTCACAAATTGTGGTTGAAAGTTAGAGCCTGCTGCATAGATTAATACTAGCTGAAAATGACTCAAAACGCATTTTATATAGTGTTGATTTGCCACTTAATTTACAAAAGACCATTTTCTCACAAATGCTTGCCATAGATATGGTACATTTAGGAAACATAAAATGGTTTATATAACACAATATCTAATTTCATTGTCCTTTGAAACTCTCCATAATTTATTACTTTGTAGATTATTAATGCTGCTTTTATTAGAAAAATACTTAAAACATAATCAGGAAGATTCAGTATGGTACAAATTTACATTATTTTTGCAGAAAAATACATTGTAAGTGATGGACAAAACCATACATGAAATAGAAGAATAAGAACACTTCACAACAAAATTTTCTCAAGGGAATAAAATATAATATGCATCATTTTAAAGCACATAGGCTAATATCATTATTTTGCACAATGCTGAAAATCACATGCCTAGAAAAATTTCATACCAACTGGAGTCATGCAATAAAAATATCAGCAATACAAGGGCTGTGAATATAGCATAGGGAATAAGGCACCAGGCCAACTTCTGTTCAATCCAGATCACCACATATGATCCCCTGAGCACAACCAGGAGTATCCCCTTCAGAATAGAGCTGGGTATAAGCCCTAAGCACTGCCCAGAGTATGTATATGCCACATACACATATATATATCATCTGAAGTGTTTTATTTATGTTGTATATCATTTAAAGTATGCTCAATAGGTATTATTTAGATATAATTTTGGAGTCTTCACAAAAGCAGTGCTCAGGGCCTTCAAGGGCCACTTTCTGTTTCATTTGGCCAACTCAGACAGTCAGACAGGACACTAAGATGCAGCTCTTCTTGGTTCCCGACATTCCAGCAACCACTACTCCCATATGGGATGTCTAGGGGCAAAGACAGTAATGCTCAGAGGCCAAGCTACACAGGGAATCAAACTGAGGTTTTGAGTAGAAATTCTGTACCATATTACCCAGTCTCTATATAGATGTAATTTTTTGAAATTTCAATTATGTGTTTTAATATGCATACATTTATGAATTATTAAATTATAAACCCCATCTACAAATTAATTGGTGATATATTTGTTAGTAGTATTGTTATGTTTGATCATTTTATTGCAACTAATGTCTTTTCTTACCCCTTGTCATTTATCAAGTCTTATCATTGAATTTTTGTTTTCTGAGATGAGGCTTGACTTCATCAGCACATTGTTCAACATTTTATTAGCCTAATGAGAAAGCTAACAAACGAGGTTTTAGTTTCCAACTGTTTCTCTCGTCCCTCCCCAAATCAGGAAACCAAAACAGACTTTTACGTATTTGTTGTTGTTGTTTCAGAACTGCACCCAGCAGTGCACAGAGACTGCTTCTGGCTCTGTGCTCTCAAAGATTACCTCCTGACGGGTGTGAGGGACCATCTGGGTTGCCAGGAATTGAACACAGATCAGCCTGTCCAAAGTAAGTGCCCTAGCCAACTGTGTTATCGCTGCAGCCCTCCAAACTTTTATATTATAATAGTTACATCTTTTCAACTGTTCTTTTAAGGATAAGACACGAAACAGGGGACTGGAATGATAGCACAGCATGGAGGGCGTCTGCCTTGCACGCAGCTGACTAGGGTTCGATTCCCAGCATCCCATATGGCCCCCTGAGCACCTCCAGGGGTAATTTCTGAGTGCAGAGAAGAAGTAACTCGTGCGCACTGCCGGGTGTGACCCCAAAAGCAAAAAAGCGTTTTAAAAGAGACACCAAACCATATCATACTGTGACCATATCATATCATACCACCATATCGTACTGTGACCACCCTGCAATGGAGGAATAAAGGCCATTCTGCAGAAATGACCATTTTGGAAAGCTCACCTGGTACCTTTGCTGCTGGTGCTAAAGACCCTGTTTCCATTGTGTGTTCCTGTTGGCTTGAAGATGTAAGCAGGGTTTTCTTAAGTCCCGCTGAAAGAGAGCATATGCCAGAGACAAGCAGGAAACCACAGCTATGGGAATTTTCTCACTGTTTTATTATTTTATGAAAGGATAAATTTATTTCAATTAGAAGATCCTTATATGTGAATTAAGGGTGTAAGGCCATTCTTACAAAGAAATTTTGTAAGGGGATGGAGAGATAGTAAAGGAAGTAAGTCATTTGATTTACACTTGATCAATTCAGGTTCAGTCCCAGGCTCCATATGTGATCTTTTGAGCACAGAACCAGCAGAAAGCCATGAACACCGCTGGGTATGACCCCAGTATCAAAACAAAACAAAACAAAAAATAAAGTATATGTGGGTTTTCTAGGAAAGTAATAGCTGAGTAGTGTCATATTTGGAGAAAAGTGTATTTGCAATGCCATAAACATACAGAATGGACTTACATGTTAAAGGGAAGTGTATAGAATGAAATAAAGGACGCATACAGAAAAAAAACTGTTCTGAACTACTAAGATATATATTCTTAATGGAATTGACAGAATGCTAAATAACTTTGAAGTGTACTGTAAGAAATGATATCTGTACTTGTATGTTCATTGCAACACTGTTCACAATAGCCAGAATCTGGAAACAACTCATGTGCCTGAGAACAGACAAATGGTCAAAAAAAAATAAAGTACATCTACACGATGGAATACTATATAGCTATTCTAAAACATATTAAATCATGAAAGTCAGTTATAAATGGATGGACATGGAGAGTATCATGCTAAGTGAAATAAGTCAGAAGGAGAAGGGCATGCATAGAATGACTGCACTCATTCCTTGAATTATAAAAAAAGAAGAAAAGGGAGAAACAAAACATAGTAAGAGACAAGGACATAGTAACATCCAAAGACAGTAGAAACAAAGGTCAGGACAAATGGTCCATGGTTGGAAGCCTGCCTCAATTGCTGGGGTAGACAGCAGTTGGGACAGAGAAGGAACCATTATGACAATAATAATAGAAGGGATCACTCCGGATGGGAGATGAGTGCCGGAAGTGGGCAAACAACCAAACATGATGGCCTCTCAGTAACTGTGTGACAAAGAATAATGCCCAAAAGGAGAGAGAGACAGAGACAGAGAGAGAGAGAGAGGTGCCTACCATAGAGCAGGCTGGGAAAGGGTGGCAGTAGGGATACAGGGGATATTGATGGTGGGAAATATACACTGGTGGAGGAATGGATGTTGGAATATTTTATGATTGAAACAATCATGAAAGCATTTTAACTGTATCGCATGGCGACGTGGTGATTCAATTAAAAAATAAGATAAAACAAGCATGCTGTAAAATTATCAAGAATAAGCCTCTGTCTATAGATGAACTAAATAAGACACTTGTGGTGAAACCAATGAAAGTTCCAGCATGGTGCAACTAAAACATATTCTTATGAGAATATACATTTTTAATCAAAAGTTCTGCACATACTGCCATATAAGTCTCTCAATGAGAGATGTTACTGGTGCCTGCTCAAATGAATCAATGAGCAACGGGATGACAGTGACAGTGACAATCAAAAGTTAAAAAATATTTTCCAGGGGAAAATTGAGACGAGTGATAGAACAGCAGGGAGGGCTCTTTGCACGTGGCTGACTGCGGTTCAATGCCAGCACTACATATGATTCCCTCAGCCTGCTACAAGTGATCCCCAAGTACAGAGCCAGGACTAAACCTGAGCACTGCCTAGTATGTCCTAATTTTTTAAAAAATAGGTAAATTGAGAGGAGATTAAAATTACATGATACTAAAGTTAGTAAACTCTCTAAAAGAAAAACTTAAGAAAACCAATTTATATCTCTATTTTGCTATTCTGAATGAATGCTTGAAATACACCTGAAACTTTTGCGTACTTGTATTTAGACATGGAATATAAATAATCTGAGTTCAGTTAAATAAATTTGTGTTATTAATAACCAAAATATACATGAAAAAGAGAAGCAAGAGAATATGATTTTATACATTCATGACTATTCCTTAAACAAAATAAGGAAAATATGTATTATTTATTTCATAGTTCACAAAGGTGCACTTTTTCTAAATAATAGATTTGATATGAGATTGAAGACATATTTAGAAAATATTAGATTGAACACATGATCCTGTACAATTTAAAAACTATCACTGTATCACTCTCATCCCTTTGCTCATCGATTTGCTCGATTGGGCGCCAGTAACATCTCATTTATCCCTGTCGAGTTCCTGTCAGCAGTGGAATGAGGCCCATTATTGTTACTTTTTTGGCATATCAAATACACCAAGGGTAGTTTCCAGGCTCTGCTGTGTGAGATTTTGCATTGCTCTCTTCTGGGAGCTTTGTTTTATAGTCTCTGGATCTTGGCCATTGATGGGATTACACAGTGCTGGTGGGCAGTTTGTGGGTGTTACTGCCAAGCTACTGGAAAATGGGGGATCTGGGTGGAGGAGGCCCAGTCCCAATTTGAGCAGGCTTGGAGATCTCAGCCCCAGGTCCCACATACCTGGGTCCTCTGTCAGTTCCTTCATGGGTAAGGCTCATTCAAGCATGTGGAGAGGGGCCTTGAGTATGGTTGTGTCAGGATCTTGGAAGTCTTCTGCTGCCGGGGCTCTGCTTGGGGCAGGGAGGGAAATTCAATCCACCCTAATCCGAGTGGCCCCGGTGAAGACAGCCTGGCACGGCAGCAGGAGATTCTTTTCTCCTTAAAAACTATAATCTATTTTTCTCTTACTATTGAGATTATGAAAACTGTAAAATAGAATAGAAATAAGATTTTTCCAAAAATACGCTAAATTAAAAGCAAGCTCTCATTTTGCTTTAGTCCACACCTGACAGCACTCAGGGTTTACTCCTGGTTTATCTTTTAGGGGTCACTCCTAACAGTTCTTGGAAGTCCATATGTGGTATCAGAGCCTGAACTGAGGAAGGCTGCATGCAGGGCTAGTGCCGTTAACTTTTGTTTATATCTTCATTCCCGATATACTATCCCAACATAATTAAGAATCTTTACCTATAAGTAAAGATTCATTGTATCACTGTCATCCTGTTGCTCATCAATTTGCTCAAGCAGACACCAGTAACGTCTTCATTGTGAGACTTGTTACTGGTTTTGGCATATTGAATATGCCACAGGGAACTTGCCAGGCTCTGCCGTGCAGGCTAGATACTCTTGGTAGCTTGCCAGGCTCTCTGAAAGGGACAAAGGAATCGAACCAGGCTTGGCGGCATGCAAGGCAAATGCCCTACCCACTGTGCTATGGCTCTTTTTATTGTATTTATTTATCACCCCTGCGGAGCTGGGAGGAGTATAGTAATGCTGGATATCCAACTGCATTGGCCACATGCCAGGCAAGTGTCTTACTCTCTGGTGGATTGCATTCTTTAGAGCTGGGAGATAATGCAGAGAAGTGGAGATCACCTTTGCCAATGTGAAGGCTAAGTGTGAATTCTAGGACCTCATGGTCACCTGAGTACTAGTGAATAAATTCCCAGTGGCTCCCGGGATCACTTAGCCTGAGCACTTAACCATGTAGGGACACATATCTTTGAAAGTGATCCTGGGTTTCTGAGCACAGCTTCCAAAGTTATCCTTTACATGTATTTAAATCTAAATATCATTGAGGTAACTATATAATTGTGATGGTGCAAATAACACATTTTAATCTTCAGTTACTGTCATTCCACTCTTGAGTGCCTCTATTATGCTTTTTAGTTCAACTGCTTGGGCTGGAGTGATAGCATAGCAGGTAGGGCATATGCCTTGCATGCAGCCAGTCCTGGTTCGATTCCTCCATCCCTCTCTGAGAGCCCGGCAAGCTACCTAGAGTATCCTGCGCGCACAGCAGAGCCTGGCAAGCTACCAGTGGCATACTCCATATGCCAAAAATAGCAACAACAAGTCTCACAATAGAGATGTTACTGATGTCCACTCGAGCAAATTGATGAGCAACAAGATGATAGTGACAGTGACAGTTCAACTGCTTTTAGTTTTTTTTTTCTGGCCCTTCCAAATGGTTTCCCAAGAGGGACAATGTCCTTTCTGTGCTTCTCAGTTAACAAGGAGAAGGCTCTTTGGTGCAGGGCTGAGGCCCTTTGGTTCTGTGATGCTGAGGATTGAATTAGGGTCAAACTCATGCAAGGCATTTGCTTTAAGCTCTACGCTTCGCTACTGGCTTCATTAATTCGATGCTTTCTGTTTGAATTTTCTATACTTCACTCAATAGTGTAAAGGATCCTGTAATATGTTTTAATTAAGTTCTGCTTTTTTAAACCTTGGTTAAGGTTGTGGGGTTTTTTATTGATTTTCTGTTCTGTTTGATCTGTCCATTGTTGAGAATGGGGTGTGAAAGTCTCTCAATACCATTGTGTTCTGACAATTTCTTACTTCAGGACACTACTAGTTGCTTTATATATTTTTATATCCCTTCAATGGTGCATATTTCATAGAACATTAAATTCTTTTTATATGTTGATCTTTCAATCATTAATAGTCCTCATCCTTTTATTTTATTATTAATTTTACCTGGAAGCCAATTTTCTGATAGAGGTTTTTCTATACATGATTTTTTTTTTCTTCTTGGGTTATACCCAGTAATGCTCAGGGGTTACTCCTGGCTCATGCACTCAGGGATTACTCCTGGCAGTGCTCAGGGGACCGTATGGTATCTGGGAATCGAACCCGGGTCAAGCGCATGCAAAGCAAACACCTTACCTGATGTGCTATTGCGCCAGTCCCAATACCTGATTTTTTAGGTCCTTGTGGCCTTTATGTTTGCTTCACAGCTTTCACTTTGACTTAATGTTTATCATTTAAGTTCAAGTGGGTCTCCTGTTAAAAAAAAAAGTGAAGACTGAATTTTACTTCCTGGTCCATGTGGCTGTATGTGAGCCTTTGAATTGCAGAATCCAGACCATTAATATTTAGTGAAGTTGTTTATGTGGAATAATTCATAGCAGGAGGAATTTGTGGATCAGTCATCAATCAGTTGGCTTGTTTATGTGAGACTCAAGTTTCACTCTGTGGAGCAGAGAAAAGAAGCAGTAAAATGCTATGATTTTTATATGCATTGTTAGTGTATTTGCAGTTTGTCCCATATTAGAGATTTATTTTCTCACCATGCATTTTATATTTTACTATCGTTTATTGATCACGTTTCATTTGTATCTTGTTTGCCCAAAGTATATTGGTTGTGAAGCTACAATGAATTTTAAGTCTAGAGGTAAAAACCTTATACCATATTTTATATCCCTAACCCCCATCCCCACCCCCCGCCTGTGTAACTGATAAATTTCACTTTACTTTCACTTTACTTTGATTACATTCAATATTTCAACAAAGCTCACTATTATTGTTTGGAGTTTCTCTCCCCTAAAGTCGGACCTGTTAAAAAGGAAGCATTTGATAACTTGATTTTCAGTGCTGAGAATGAAGAAATATGAGGTCGAGTGGCTGCACTAATGGCCGCACGGTTTTGTATTTCTGTATTTTAGTATTTTAGTAACTAGGTCCAGAGAAATATCTGCCAGAAATTGCATCATTGCAAACTTGTACTTCTCAGCTATTATATATTCCACATATGAGTGCAATATTTCTATGTCTGTCTCTTTCTTTCTGAATCATTTCACTCAACATGATACTTTCCATGTTGATCCATTTATATGCAAATTTCATGACTTCATGTTTTCTGACAGCGACATAGTATTCCATTGTGCAGATTTACCAGAGTTTCTTTAACCAGTCATTTGTTTTGGGGCACTCTGTTTTTTTCCAGATTGTGGCTATTGTAAACAGTGCTGCAATGAACATGCAAATGCAGATGTCATCTCTACTATACCTTTTAGCCTCTCTGGGATATATTCCCAGGAGTGGTATTGCTGGGTCAAATGGAAGCTCAATTTCTAATTTTTTGAGAATCGTCCATATTGTTTTCCAAAAGGGCTGAACGAGTCGGCATTCCCACCAGCAGTGAAGGAGAGTCTCTTTCTCCCCAAATCCATGCCAATATCGGTCGCTTTTGTTTTTTGGGATGTGGGCCAGACTCTGTGGTGTGAGATGATATCTCATTGTTGTTTTGATCTGCATCTCCCTGATAATTAGTGATGTTGAACATTTTCTCATGTGCCTCTCAGCCTTTCAGGTTTCCTCTTTGGGAAAATTTCTGTTCATTTCATCATCCCATTTTTTGATTGGGTTGGCAGTTTTCTTCTTGTGGAGTTCAACCAGTGCATTGTATATTCTTTTTTTTTTTTCTTTTTGGGTCACACCCGGCGATGCACAGGGGTTGCTCCTGGCTCTGCACTCAGGAATTACCCCTGGCGGTGCTCAGGGGACCATATGGGATGCTGGGAATCGAACCCAGGGAGTCGGCTGCGTGCAAGGCAAACGCCCTACCCACTGTGCTATTGCTCCAGCCCCGCATTGTATATTCTTGATATCAACCCTTTATCGGATGGGTTGTGTAAATATCCTTTGCCATTCTGTAGATTGTCTTTGTACTTTGGTCACTATTTCTCTTGAGGTGCAGAAGCTTCTTAGTTTGAGATAGTCCCATTTATTTATCTCTGTTTTCACTTGCTTGGCCAGTGGCGTGTCAGCTTTGAAGATACCTTTGGCTTCAATGTCGTGGAGGGTTTTGCCGACCTTGTCTTCAATGTACCTTAGGGATTCTGGTCTGATGTTGAGGTCCTTAATCCATTTTTATCTGACTTTTGTACATGGTGATAGGTGGAGGTCTAAGCCCATTTTTTTGCATGATTTTGCATGTCCAGTTTTGCCAGCACAATTTGTTAAACATGATTTCTTTGCTCCACTTCACCTTTTTTGCTCCCTTATCAAAGATTAGATGGTCATATATTTGGGGGGATGTGTCAGAGTATTCAAACCTGTTCCATTGGTCTGCTGCTCTGCCTTTGTTCCAGTACCAAGCTGTTTTAATGACTACCACTTTGCAGTAGAGTTGGAAGTTGGGGAGGTTGATTCCTCCCATTTTATTTTTCCCAAGAATTGCTTTAGCTATTCGTGGGTTTTATTGTTCCATATGAATTTCAGGAGCACTGGCTCCATTTCTTTGAAGAATGACAAGGGTATCCCTATAGGGATCACATTGAATTTGTACAATGCTTTGGGGAGAATTGCCATTTTGACAATATTAATTCTTCCAATCCAAAGCAGGGGATATTTTTCCATTTCCTCATGTCTTCTTTTATTTCCTGAAGTAGTGTTTTGTAGTTTTCATTATACAAGTCCTTTACCTCCTTAGTTAAGCTGATTCCGAGGTATTTGATTTTTTGAGGCACAATTGTGAACGGGATAGCTTTTATCATGTCGCTTTCTTCTCTCTCACTATTTGCATATAAGAAAGCCAAGGACTTTTGGGTATTGATTTTATAGCCTGCAACTTTACTATACGAGTCTATTGTTTCTAGGAGTTTCTTGGTAGAAATTTTAGGGTTTTCTAAGTATAATATCATATCATCAGCGAATAGTGAGAGCTTGATTTCTTCCTTTCCTACCTACTGCCCTTAATATCTTTTTCTTGCCTAATCACAATTGCAAGTACTTCCAGTACTATATTGAACAGAAGAGGAGAGAGTGGGCATCCTTGTCTTGTCCCTGTTCTCAGAGGGAAGGGTCTTTGTTTTTCCCCATTGAGGATGATGCTTGCCGTAGGCTTGTGGTAGATGGCTTTGACTATATTGAGGACTAAGCTCTTTTTTGAATGTAGCTTTTCCAGTTTTGCCAGCACAATTTGTTAAACATGATTTCCTTGCTCCACTTCACATTTCTTGCTCCCTTAACAAAGATTAGATGATCATATATTTGGGGATGTGTGTCAGAGTATTCAATTCTGTTCCATTGATCTGCAGCTCTGCCTTTGTTCCAGTACCATGCTGTTTTAATGACTACCACTTTGTAGTACAGTTGGAAGTTGGGGAGATTGATTCCTCCCATTTTATTTTTCCCAAGAATTGCTTTAGCTATTCGTGGGGGCTTATTGTTCCATATGAATTTCAGAAGCACTGGCTCCATTTCTTTGAAGAATGACAAGGGTATCCCTATAGGGATCGCATTGAATTTGTACAATGCTTTGGGGAGAATTGCCATTTTGACAATATTTATTCTTCCAATCCATAAGCAGGGGATATCTTTCCATTTCCTCGTGTCCTCTTTTATTTCCTGAAGAAGCTTTTGTAGTTTTCATTATACAAGTCCTTTACCTCCTTAGTTAAGCTGATTCTGAGGTACTTGACTTTTTGAGACACAATTGTGAACGGGATTGTTTTTATCATGTCTCTTTCTTCTCTCTCATTATTTGCATATAGGAAAGCCATGGACTTTTGGGTATTGATTTTATAGCCTGCAACTTTACTATATGAGTCTATTGTTTCTAGGAGTGTCTTAGTAGAGGTTTTAGGTCTCTAAGTATAGTATCATATCATCGGCGAATAGTGAGAGCTTGATTTCTTCCTTTCCTACCTGAATACCCTTAATATCTTTTCCTTGACTAATCGCTACTGCACGTACTTCCAGTACTATTTTGAACAGAAGTGGAGAGAGTGGGCATCCTTGTCTCGTCCCTGTTCTTAGAGGGAAGGGTCTTAGTTTTTCCCAATTGAGGACAATGCTTGCCATAGGCTTGTGATAAATGGCTTTGACTATATTGAGGAAGGTCCCTTCTATACCCATTTTGGTGAAAGTTTTCTTCATAAATGGATGCTGGATCTTGTCAAATGCTTTCTCTGCATCTATTGATATGATTATATGACTTTTATATTTTTTTGTTGATATTATGGATTATGTTGATTGATTTCTGGATGTTAAACCATCCTTGTATCCCCAGGATGAATCCCACTTGGTCGTGGTGTATGATATTTTTGATGAGTTGTTGAATTCTATTTGCTAATATTTTGTCGAGAATCTTCGCATCTATGTTCATCAGGGATATTGGCCTTTAGTTTTCTTTTTTCGTGGTGTCTTTGTTTGCTTTTGGTATTTGAGAGATATGAGCCTCATAGAAACTCTTTGGGAGGGCTTCTGTTTCTTCAATTTCCTGGAAAAGCTTGAGAAGAACTGGCAATAGGTCCTCTTTAAATTCTTGGAAGAATTCGCTAGTAAATCCGTCTGGACCTGGGCTTTTGTTTTTGGGAAGGCTTTTGATTACCATTTCAATTTCCTTGATGTTAATAGTACTATTTAGATACTCCAGGTCTTCTTGGTTCAGCCTTGGGAGATTATAAGAATCCAGGAATTTATCCTCCATTTCTTCTAGGTTCTCTTGTTTTGTGGCATACAGATTTTCAAAGTAGTCTATGATGATCTTTTGAATTTCTTTGTGTTCTGTTGTGATGTCCCCCTTTTCATTTCTGATTCAGCTTATAAGTGTTCTCTCTCTCTTTCTTTGTGAGTCTTGCTAGTGGTTTATCAATCTTATTTGTTTTCTCGAAGAACAAGCTCTTGGTTTCATTTATCTTTCAGATTGTCTTTTGGGTTTCCATGTCGTTAATTTCTGCTCTAAGTTTTATTATCTCTTTCCTTCTGCCTGGTTTGGGCTCCTTTTGTTGGTCTTTTTCTAAGGTCTTTAGCTGTGAAGTCAACTTATTTATGTGGGCCCTTTCTTCCTTCTTGAGATATGCTTGCAGAACTACAAATTTTCCCCTTAAGACGGCTTTAGCTGCGTCCCACATGTTCTGGTAGGTCATGTCTTCATTCTCATTTGTTTCCAGGTACCTTTTGATTTTTTCCTTGATTTCCTTCATGACCCACTCATTGTTCAACATCAAGCTATTTAATTTCCAGGTGTTTGATATAGTTTTCTGCATCTGTCCATGATTAACTTCTATTTTCATTGCATCATGGTCTGAAAAGATAGGTGGTACAATGTTTATTTTGTTCATTCTGTTGAGGCAAGTTGTGTGGCCCAGCGCATGATCTATTCTGGAAAATGTTCCATGTGCACTGGAAAAGAATGTGTATTCCTTTTTTTTTTTATCTAGACCCTGTTTAGATCTGTTAGCCCTCTTTCTTCTATTTCTTCCTTCAAAGCCCGTATTTCCTTGGTGAGTTTTAATCTTCTTGATATGTCCAGAGGTGATAGGGCGGTGTTGAAGTCTCCAACTACTATTGTGTTGCTCACAATGTCCTTTTTAAGGTCTGTTAGCAGCTGTTGTAGGTATTTAGCTGGTCCCTCATTGGGTGCGTACACATTTAGGAGTGTGATTTCTTCCTGCTGTACGTATCCCTTGATTAATAAAAAGTGGCCTTCACTATCCCTTCTAATCTTTTTCAACCTGAGTCTATGCTGTCTGATACTAGTAAAGCCACCCCAGCTTTTTTGAGGGAGTTGTTTGGTTGCAGGTTTGTTTTCCATCCTTTGACTTTGAGTCTGTGTTTGTTCTGGCTATTCAGATGTGTTTCTTGCAGGCAGCAAAATGTTGGGTTCAGTCTCTGAATCCATTTTGCCAGTCTGTGTCTCTTAATTGGTGAATTAAGACCATTGACATAGAGAGAGATTATTGTCATAGGGTTTTGTGCCATCTTTCTGTAAGTGTTTGTTGTGCTTGTAAGGGTTTTTCTTGTCTTATAGCAGTCACTTTAGACCTTCTTTTAGGTTTGGTTTAGAGTCTATGAAGTTCCTGTGTTGTTGTTTATCAGCAAAATAGTGTATAATTCCTTTGAGTTTGAATGAGAGTTTGGCCTGATAAAGTATTCTTGGTGAAGCATTCAGTCCATTGAGTTTTTTCACTATATCTCACCACTGCCTTTGAGCTTGAAGAGTTTTCTCTGATAGGTCTGCTGTGAACCTAAGAGGTGCTGCTTTGTATGTGATTTCCTTCTTCGACCTTGCGGCTTGCAGTAATGTGTCTCTATCTGTTATGTCCATCATCCTAACTGTGATATGTCTTGGAGTTTTTGTGTTAGGGTCTCTTTTAGCTGGCACCCTTCTGGCTCCTTGAATCTGGATGTCTGCATTGTCCAGCTCTGGCAACTTTTTAGCAATGATTTTTTAGACTGTGGCTTTTTCATTGGGGCTGGTTCCCTGTCCTTCTGGTACTCCAATGATTCTAATGTTGTTCCTCTTGAAATCATCCCCTAGGACTCTAATTCTCCCTAGAGCTATTTTGAGGTCTCTCCCCATTGATTGTTGTTGCCTGTAGGCTGCCTGCAGCTCTTCTTCAAGTTCACTGATTCTCTCTTCTGCTGCAGTCATTCTATTGTTGAGGGCACCCACTGAGTTTTTTAATTCATCT